>NC_050520.1:33569163-33616036 GCF_002922805.2 Oryzias melastigma | reverse complement strand
ACAAAAAAAAAATATTTATAAGTTATATATAAATCGCACCTTTTGGAGAAATGTATTTATAAAATACAGGAACAAGAAAACACATTTGATCTTAAAATTAATATGATAAGAATAGTGGAATAGATAATAATAGACTGAATATCTTATAGACTAGACAATACTCGAATAAAGTAGAATATACTAGAATAAACTTACTAGAATATACTAAAATAGACTCTTTCCTACTGTAAACACATTTAGCTTCATGAAACATAGGAGGAATATAGAGCTACTTCCTGTCTTGCAGCTGTTTCTGGTATTTTACATACTTCTGCGTATGTCAAAATTATTTTTTCTGATCAACTTTATGGCGTATAAAAACTTTGTTACAATCAGACAAAGTTTTTCAAGACCATGTCCACAGTCCTATATCTGCTCTTTGATCGCATGGAGGTCATTTTGCACTTGAAACCACAGCTATTGAGAACCACGGGGCGGGTCGGCTGCCATCTTGTTCTCCAATAGGACAGAGCAGATGCTCAAGTTTTTTTTTTCCATAGGATTTCTGGGCCATCGAAAATCAAGGGTTAAAGAAAAAGGTTTAAAAAAATTCAGAATCTGATGGAACAGAAAAACTTCCATATTCATCGTCTGTGTTGTTCTGGAACAAAATAAGTGCTTCTTCTTTGTTGCTGTCAGTAGCAAAAACTGATCCACTCACCTACAGTGCCCTCTAGTGGTTTTTAGTGGAAAATAACAAACCCTGGAACCTATTTACTTTTTCCAAAATCACATACAAGTCACACCTGAGTATAAGTCACACCCCCAGCCAAACCATGCAAAAAAGTGACTGCAGTGGACAAAATACTCTGAAAAATACGGTATAAGATATTTTTATTGTTCAGATAAATGACGCTGAATGGGTTCAGACAGCAGTTACATACAGACTGTTAGATCAAATAAATGATTTCCATCTGAAATGGGAAACGTGTTTTTAGTTTGAATGGGACAACTTAATGTCTGTATATTTAGTAGGGTGGTAAGACTCTTTGATTATTCTTCTAATGTGTTTAATACGATCATTGACTGACTTATGTTTACTTTTTGTTCTTTCAGATTTATTTCATATATATTATACATCTTTGGCTGTACTGATTTGTATTGTCTACAATTTTAATTAAATTCCAATGAAAGACAAAATAAATAAAAACTTGAGCAAAACAATCAAACCATCTATTTTGTGTTAGAATTCATTTTAATAACAAACAAAAATATATTTTTTATCTGATATTTTCCAGGTATAATCAGTTTTCTTTACGTGGAGTAGTAACATTTATTTTGAAAATTGGTCAACTATGAACTGAGTTCAATTTTTTTTTTAACAAAAATGAAAAAAAGTTGTAACTTGTGTAAAAAGAAGTCAGCTAACTGTGGAAGAACAAACTGGAAGTCCTTTTCCTTCAGTCTGACAGTTCCTCCTCTCCTCACTCGTCCTTCAGTGGAGGTGCGCAGCGTGCTCCTGCTGGCGGTGCTGCAGTGCTGCTCCGTGGCGCTGTGTGGCTGCGAGCCCCGCCTGGTCAACGTCGGCGCCGTCCTGAGTCAGAAGCGCTACGAGCAGGTGTTCAAGGAGGCGGTGAGTCAGGCCAACGCTCTCTACGGCAAGGACAAGTTCAAGATGAACGCCATCTCCGTCACACACAAACCCAACGCCATTCAGATGGCGCTGTCCGTCTGCGAGGACCTGATCTCCAACCAGGTGAGGTCACATGACTCAGGCCTTCACCTGCATCTTTTAGACTTTCCTTTTGATCCATTTGTCACCATTTATTCCAGTAGATTTAATGATGATTCTTGGCATTTTTTAAGCTTTTTCCAGTTTTTAAGCTTTTCTTTGCCTTAAATGTTATATTCATGTTTCATTTTGAACACCCAGAAAAGCATGGCATAAAAGTTTTGGGAGTTTTCAACAAACAACTGAATTAACTGTGTTGGCTGATTGCGAGCAGAAATTAACTGATGAATGTGTTGGTTAAGATGACCAATTCCAAAAGGTTACAGTAAAACCTTGTTTCCACTGAACAGTCCGGTACAGTCCGGTACAGTCCGGTACAGTCCGGTACAGTCCAGCCCGGTATTTTGAGCATTTCCATTGTAAAATGGATCCATTAAACAGTTCTGACCCGTACCTTTTGAAGGCCCCCCATCTGTTGTAGGTCCATAGAAAAATAGAACAGGACAGTTGGGGCAGAGCCGCTCTTGCTACCTGCTGATTGACAGAAAGTGATGACGACATTAGAAGGCACCAGTAGCGCTAAGCTAGCAATTCCGTTTTCCTCTTTTCAGTATTCTTCATAGCTGCCTGCAGTCTTCTTTCAGACAACATTCAATTCCTGTTATACATGATGTGCAGAAAGCAAAGCAAGAAAAAGACGAGCTGCTGGATGACCTCCACTGTTGTGGCTTTGCTAGTCGTCGCACTACAATGACACGGTAGCGGTTTACAACACGCATGCGCCGTGAAAACAAACCGCTCAGTGGAAGTGAGGCTTAACTGAGTGGAATCGCACCCAGAATTTACTGGTCCATACTGTACAACTCTTTACCGGACCGCTCAGTGGAAACGAGGTTTAATACTACGTTCGCACCAGCCTCGGCAACAGCCGTTAAATCAAACACTTCCAATGAAAAGTCTATGTGCACGCACATATATGCATGTTTTGGGCTTCTGTGTTAAAAACTGTCACATTCACAATTCGCTACACAAGATTTTAAGTCAGTTTGTGGGCTCTACGTACAGATCAGGAGTTCATGTATGGAGAGAAAATAGACTCACCAAAATTTGCGTGTGCAAAATTCTTGATTTGTAAGCGTGTATCCTTGATTTGTGTGTGCGTACTCTTGATTTGTGCGTAACTTTGGATTTGTGTGTGAGTAATTCTTGATTTGTAAGTGCGTAATTTTTTGTTTAACTGCCCGTATTCTTGATTTGTATGTAACTTTAGATTTGTGCGTAGCTTTAGATTTGCGTGTGCATAATTCTAGACTTGTGCGTAACTTCGGATTTGTGTGTGGGTAATTCTAGATTTGTGCGTAACTTTGGATTTGTACATGCGTATTCTTGATTTGTGTGTATAGCTTTAGATTTGTGCGTAGCTTTAGGTTTGCGTGTGGGTAATTCTAGATTTGTGAGTGCATAGTTCTTGATTTGTGTGTAACTTTGGATTTGTGTGTGCGTGATTCTTGATTTTTGAATGCGTAATGTTTTGTTTAACTGCCCGTATTCTTGATTTGTATGTAATTCTTGATTTGTGCGTAACTTTGGATTTCTGCATGCGTAGTCTTGATTAGTGTGTATAGCTTTAGATTTGTGCGTAGCTTTAGATTTGCGTGTTCATAATTCTGGACTTGTGCGTAACTTTGGATTTGTGCGTAACTTTGGATTTGTGTGTGGGTAATTCTTGATTTGTGAGTGCGTACTTTTGATTTGTGAATGCGTATTTTTTTATTTATGTGCCCGTATTCTTGATTTGTATGTAACTTTGAGTTTATATGCGTGTTATTCTTGATTTGTGCGCAACTTTGAATTTGTGCATGCGTATTCTTGGTTAGTGTGTAACTTTAGATTTGTGTGTGCATATTTTTTGACTTGTGTGTGTATAGCTTTAGATTTGTGCATGCGGAATCTTGATTTGTGTGTAGCTTTAGATTTGTGTGTGTGTAATTCTTGATTTATGCGTAACGTTGAATTTGTGCATGCGTATTCTTGATTTCTGCGTAGCTTTAGATTTGTGCGTAGCTTTAGACTTGTGTGTGCGTAATTCTTGATTTATAACTCATAAGTTTTTTGCATTTATACAAAAATAATGTAATAAAGAAATACAAAGACAATTTACAATCTTTAAAAATGACACATGAATTGCTTGTCATGCACACACAATATCGTATTAACCCACAAATCTGATGTGAGACTCTTTTCACTTCTCCAAGATTCTTTTGTAAATGATGCGTTTAATTGCTGCTAGAATGCTGGGTCATCAGGGCTTTCTTTTCAGCCGCTCTGAAATTAGATTGTGAATATCACACACACAATTACGCATGCACAAATCCAAAGTTATGCACAAATCAAGAATTGCGCACAAACACATCAATGTGAGTGTATTGTCTCTCCATATTCATGGATTGCGCCCTGGAAGTTCAACCAGTTGTTTGACCAATCAGAGACTCGGATTTGGTAGAGACTCGTGGGTAGCGTTCCTCCATGTTTGTTTGGTGTGCATGTGCGTTCTTGAACGTGCAACACATGCCCTGTGTGAACAGACCTTTAGATCTATAAAGAAAACTCCCCAGATCTTCTGCTGGTGGAGAAAGGCTCCATCCTTCAGAGATCATGAAGGTTTTGCATAGTTAAAAATGATGGAGGAACAGGATTTTTCGGCTGTTGGTCGTATTAAATATTTGAATCTTGGAAAGTCTCAGTAGAAGTGCTCCAGGAAAATGAGAGGCTGTCATGTTGTTCCACTCTCCTTAAGCTGACTGCATAAATGTATAATGCTCCACACTTTGAGTAAGCCCCCTGCTTCTGTGTGTGAAGGCACAGCTCCTTCCGGATTCAGCGGCTTCTGCCTTCTGCTGCTTTCACTCAGATGAAACCTCATTTTTGGATCTGAAAAGCTGGATATTTATGTTTTTAACTCCCTTAAAAGTAAATAGAGAAAGTTTGAAACACTCATGAAGTTTTGAGAGCTATCTAGTTCATGAGGTATTTTTACCTTTGAGAAAACTTCACACTTTAAAAGTCTTTTTAAACCTGTGATCTGCATGTTTTTATTGCCTTTTCACTTCTTATTATTTTAGCTTTTAAGCATTTTAGCTCTGTTTTGTGTCATTAGTGTACATTTGTTTTTTTTTTTGTTTTTTTTTAGTAAATATGAGGTTCAGGATCAGATTTAGGTACCATATTCCTGGGACTATAAGGAACACCTGGGGTGTACTAAACAAACAAAAGAGTCATGATAATGTGACTACACTACCCAGAATGCCTTAAGTAGCAAAGACGCGGGTGATTGGTCAGAAAGGCTGATGGGAAGTTTTCTAATGATTTGTGTTGGGATCCATGTGTACGTCTTCTGTCCGTCACAGGCAGCCTCTGCAGAGACTGAAACTTGAAAGTCAAACTTTATTGACAATCAACACTGTTTTGTTCTAACACATAAAATACAAAACAATGTTCATACTTTTTCGATTCAATATGTTGTAGTACAGTACATACAAGGTTCCTGATTTCAGTAGCCACAATCCTCCAACAATCCACCAAGTGGTTCAGCTTTGTAGTTTACAAAAGTCGTACTAAAGCATTTTTACACATTTCTGAGTACTGTGTACCACAGACAAACTGTTTGAACCAGAGCTCATACAAACACTGTTGATCTTCGAGAAAAAGGATGTTGAGTGCACCATATGGTCAAAAAAAACCCTTTACCTTACCATTTATGATTCATCATGGTGTTAATTTAAACTGGCCTAAGTTCTGCAGCTCATTTACGTTTTTGGTGATTTCTTCTGAATAATTTGTGACATTAATAAGCAAATTTAACTGTTTACAAAGCTGTTAACTTTTTTTTTGCCTTTTCTTAAAAATCATGTTTTATTTTCTTCTGATTCTTTTACTATTTTAGTATTAACACAGAGAGGGCAGTGTTGGTCTCTAGCTGTAGAGGGCGCTGTGGTTGACATAGATATTTAACGTTTGACTGAACTCCGAGGTGAGATCAGAGGTGAATTTCCACGTTTGTGCTTTTTAAAAGCCCTGAAGGCCTGGTAGTTATTCATGTGTTCTGTTACATCTATGGGGAATTTGTGGGTCCTAGCTTTAAAATGAGAGTTCTCTCTCTTTTTGGGCAATTTGGGTTCAACATGTTATGCAATACAAATGACAAACTCTTTATTGTTTGAACTTTCGGATTTATATTTAGCAAATCATTGGAGGATCATATTGGATTTAGCTTCTTCTGCAATTTCATAAGAGGATTTTACATTTAGAACATTTTTATTACTTTATTGTTCTTTCTTAGGATGAACAATTCAGTTACTTTAAAGTCAGTAATTCATTTAAAACTTCATGCTTAATGTGAATTTTTGGTTATTTTTATTTGACATATAATTCAGCCTTTCACTTTTCAGGCATAAGAAGTGTTTTTTATATTCTATATAAGGGTCTAACGTGTTTTACTATTTGAACTTAAAAATCGTTTAGCTTCTTTCAACTTAATTTGCTGTAAAATCATTATTTAAAAAATATCCAAATTAATGTATTTTTTATTCGTTTTTTTCAGTTGTTTTTCAACTAAATAACTAAGAGGCATTTTAAAAGAATTGTTCAGGATTATTCGATTCTTTAGGTGTCTTTTCATCCTGGTTTCGGCATCATGGACCCCAAAACAATTCTGCTCTTTTTCTGCGTTGTCAGGAGCTGAATTCTGTTTTTTCATCAGTCCTTCTAGATATTTGTGTTTTATTCACAGTTTGCTTTTCTTAATCAGCTCATTTTATTCATCCATTTAAAAAATGCTTTTTAGAAATGCTGATTCAATTTAATTCAAAAGTCAGATTTTTATGTGAGCTTTGAAATACTTTATTTTAAAATATTTTGTCAAATTGGGTGATTAAAAAAATACCTTTCTGACACTTCCGTTTATTATTTATTATTATTTTAAAAGGATTCTGGAGCATTTTCTTCTTGTTTTTCGGATTTCCTAAAGCAAACTGAACCTTAGATCACTGTACTTGTTGTCTTGAGCTGGTTAAAACTATTTATTAACCATTTTCTCATTTCTGATTTCTCTTTACAACGCATCTGCAGTGTTGCTGGTTAGGGTTAGGCAACACCACAGCTTCAGCTCCAGATTTGACATTCTTTCCACTATTGTAACTCCTCAACCATTTATACAAATGAACGTAATTCCAGCGGATTGTGAAGCAAAGAAATTTAACCTTGTCCTGATATTCTTATACAATTGACGTAAATCAGCTGCTTTTGCTGATTGGTGTAATATCAGTGCAAAGCCAAAATAAAAAAATCATTTTCTTTGCTTCCGAATCAGCTGATCACAGAAACTTTAAAAGATTTACAATATGTCAAAGAGCACGTGTTATTTAGGGGTCGCCAACGACATCTTTGATGCTAAAGAGTTAAGTCATTTCTTATGTCCTGAATATGAGAGCTGAGAGCCTGATTGGTTAAACTCCTCTTTGGGGGCGGTACTGGAAGCAGCATTTGGGTCCAGGTAGCCTATCCTGTTTCAGCGTTAGTCTTGTGATCGCCTGTGCACCGCATGGCTGCTTCAAGGCTTTCCTCCACCTCCAGTCAGCTTTAACAGAAGCTCTTCATCTTCTGTTTTGGAAAAAAGCTTTTTGTGATTGAGGCCCTGCGACAGACTGGCGACCTGTCCAGGGTGTACCCCGCCTTCGCCCATCAGTAGCCGGGATAGGCTCCGGCACCCCCGCGACCCCGAAAGGGAAGAAGCGGTCAAGAAGATGAATGAGTTTTTTCAAAACCGTTTCCACCTGGGGCTGTAAAATATGAAAATCTGATGTTAGAAGCTACAGCAGATTCATTACATGAGCTTTCACTAAATTCAACAGACGGTAAAAGTCAAAAGAATCTACTCCTGCGTCACATGAAATAAAACAAAAAGGAGATTTGACTTGGGGCCCTTCTTGTGGAATGAGTCACGCCCAGACCGGTTCTCATTGGCCAGAAGAGAATTAGTCATAAAGTCTGGATTTACCAAAGAGTGACACTTTGAGTCTGGATTGTTGTGGAAACACAGGAACAGACTGTTTAACATGCACGGAAGACAAATCTGGTAAAGGAGACGTGAAATGGTTTAAGGCTCAAACTCAAAGCCGTGAACAGAAAAGCTGCATTTCTAATAATAGCAGGATGAAAGAGACAAATAAAGGCAGTAAAAACCCCTGAAGGGAAGGAGCTTTCTCCGTGCTGATGTCACCTTCAAATTCACACATTTCACGCTGAGAAAGCGCCACTCAGGTCCGTGTTTCAACTCTCCGAGGAGCTGGAAGCCGCCAACAGTCTGATTCTGCGAGACTGAAGTCAGACATGATGAGAGATCTGAATCCACCTGATGTTTGAGCCGCAGAAACACTCTCATCCTCTCTACTACCACGTTTCCTTTGCGGAGGAATTGAGGCCAACATGGCGGCAGGCGCGCTGGACGCCAGATTAACATCTCCTCTCAGTCTGTGCACGATCACAGATGTAATCCGGGCGTCCTCCCTGAGGACGGCGGAGGGATTATGCAGACGCTGCAGGCTGCCTCTTCACACATGTTCACCTCTGATTTGATCCCAAACTGCAGCTGCCAGGTTCCTACGTTCAGGCTTTAAGAGATCTTCCGTAGTGAAGGAAGTCACTCTGGAGCTGCAAATGTGAGGGTACAAACCTGGAGAAATAACCAGCTCCTTCTGTGACAACCGTTGACTGTTTATAGAGAACTGGACCGTGTGACCCCTCCCCCCTCACATTCCAAACAGGAAGTACCTGCTGGTTCCAAGAAGCCAAAATCCCATAGATTTCTATAAAGAAATACACAACTATTACTCAGTCATTCTATTTTTTAAAAATAACCAATCATGCTCCGATACTTTACTTTAAACATGTTCTCCACAACTCTATTTTTTTGTGAGTATTTTTTTTAAGATGCCTCGAAAAAAGTATGTCGAATGTTCAAAGCGTTTTATTGACATGCTTTCAAGTGGTAGGGGTGGGGACTTCCAACAAGCTCAATTCTGATTGGTGAGAGCTGTTGCCATAGAAACAGGTGGTGGTTTTGGTCCATGATGCAGGAAGCAAGGTGGTAAACGTCTGGAACGAGTTTGCTACCAAAGCACCCAAAAAACATACTGGGGTCCTGAGCAGATTTTAATGGAAATCCTCCTAATATCAACCTCACCTATTATCAAAAACACAAAAACTATTGAAGAAAAATCAAACTATTTTAAAATCATCTAATCTCTGGAGGCTTCGGTTAAGATAGATTTAAGATATCGAAAATACACAAGGACACCTCAGAGAAAGTGTGAGATGAATTGTGGCTAATTGAGAACCAGGATTTAAATCTAAGAAACAGAAGCGCGGAACAGCTGGTCCAGACTAAGCCTCCCTCACTTCCCATCATCCATCTGTGTAAACTCTCTCCTTATAGCTAACATTAGCGGTGCAACAAAAATGATGAACAATACTGGAGCTATCCAGCCGAACAGTTTTGATCCAGATTCCAGCTCAGATGAAGAAAACCAAACGTACATGGATCTGTTTGTCTGCTACGACGGAGTATTAGGACCACTTCATAAAGAAAATTTTAATTTTTAAAATTACAACTTTAAATCTCCTAAATTTACGAGAAAAAAGTCATAACTGCTAAATTAAGAGAATAAAGTCGTATATTTATGACTTTAAAAGTCCATCCATCCATCCATCTTCTTGACCGCTTCTTCCCTTTCGGGGTCGCGGGGGTGCCGGAGCCTAACCCGGCTACTGAAGGGCGAAGGCGGGGTACACCCTGGACAGGTCGCCAGTCCGTCGCAGGGCAACTTTAAAAGTCATAGGCTAAATTTATGACTTTTAATCTCCTAAATTTACGAGATTAAAACTAGATTTATAAGATTTTTTTTTGGGTGGCCCTCATAGTGGATGAATCAGAATGGAGCAGAGAAGGGAGCTTGTTTTTCTACATAGCAAATAAGCAGATTTTCAGATTTCAGACAATAAGAATTTAAAAAGAACCATATTCTCTTTTCCTTTTATCTAATCATTTAGTTTGAAGTCGATCCAATTATATTCTAGTTAATCTTTTGGTTTATAACAGAGATTTCATTAGAGGTTAGGATCATACTTTTGTTTCTCTGTTATTCATCTGTAAAATATGTTTATTTTTATATAGCATTAAAGCATTGATGTAAAAAACAAGAAAACAATGCTTTACTCAGGCGAACATAGTGCGATGACGGCAATAATAAATTTAAAGAATTTCTGCCTCGTGTTCTTGTTTGAACCATCAGAACACCTTTAAGCTTCATCTAGCAGAGATTCTATGTTACATTTATGCGAGTGCACGCACTATTTGTCCTAGTAACTAGGCAAATCATCTAATCAGGTCTTAACATTTTAAATGTGACATAATGTGCAGCTTTGGGTCCAAAGTATGTCTAAATATATGGTTGTGAATTTGCAGCACAAGCCTCCCTTCACTGCTTTGCTGCTCCTTTTGTTCTGTGAGTGAATTAAAGTCAGTGCAGCCGAGCACATCAAAGTGTAATTGGCAGAAGCGCTTTAGACCCGCGCTTCTATATTTATGCTGTTTATCTGACAAAAAAAAGATAAATCAGCTCTGAAATGATGCAGCCGCAGATCCACGAGCTTCATAAGCTCCTCCTGATCCAAAATAAATTAATAAATAAAAAATAGACTTCATTTTTTTCTCTTTGTGGCTTTTTTCTGCTTAATTAAGCTGTCATTACTGAGCTGTTTAAAACTGGTACCTATTCAAACCATTTTTTTGGTAAATGTTTGAGGGGAAATAACTGGATAGGAGTCACAAGTCAAAGAGCTAAAAAAAAAAATCATGATTGGGTTGTGGAGCTTTAGCAATCTCCAGCAAGCAGTTCCAAAACAAGAAGTAAAATAATCAAAAACACAGAAATTTTAATTTAGAAAATGCTATAATTTCATAAAAACAAGCGTGGCAGCCCTAAAGCCTAAAATAAAACAATGGTCCTTCGTTTATGAAGAAAGTTACATTCTAAAAATAACCTGCGATAGGCGATATCCTTGACATAGTCATTATTATGTTTCTCTTATTTAGGCTCTTGAAGTTAAAATCTTCATAAGTCCAGGATTACAGAAAGAAAACAAATATCTGAAGATTTTTGTGGATAAAAAGACCTCCGATAAACTACATCGATGCTAAAGCAAACTAGTTTCATGAATATTTAATTTTTATTTAATTTGTTGAGACTATTCTAGCTAAGTCAAATCCCAAATTCTACAAGAATAAAGTTTCCTTTATTGTCTAAAATTCTGTTTCTGATAAAACCAAAACCACTTTTTTGAGATTTTAATTGAGTTTTCTGTTTCCGCTGGTGTAATAATGTTGATAGAAGACAAGTGTGTTCTCTATCTGCTGGACATCCCTGGAGATGCTCTGCAGCATGGCGTCTGCAACATGCTAACATTCGCTATTGTCCTGTCACATCAAATACGCACAAAAACAAGAAAACAGGAAAATATTAATACATGTCTTTGATAAAATCTGCGTTATTACTCATGGTTGATGGCCATTGTGATATTATTTATGTCTAAATGATTTAAAAAAAAGCACAGAGCTTCCAAAATTAGCATAGTGTAGCGCTAGTAGGCTAGCTAGCCTGCTGGTAACCTTGCCAGAATAAAAAGAAATGCTCAATTTTAGTAAACGGCTGACTATAAATGCTGTTAAAACTGTCTAAATATCTAATAAAATAAAGTTGCTTCTTTTCGTTTTAAAATCTAAAAAATTCAGTTGTCAAAAAAAGGCAAAGATTACCCAACTTATGTTTCAACCATTTCTTTTAGAACACAATTAAAACCTAAAGCTTAGACTGATTTTGCCAGTAAATCCTTTCACTGAGGATTGTTTTTGCTCACTAGACTTCAGAGAAACCTGTTTTATGAATTCAGCTGAGCAGCATTCAGACATGGCTTCAGCCTCGCCACACACGCCGTGTCGTTTCAGCTTGAACAGCCAAGCAAACACGACACGTTGCCACCTGCAGGGCACCGCCTTCAGACTGCCTGCTGCCGCAAAAAAAATCTTCCTCCCTGCAGCCAAAATATCCCAAACGTCACAGCAGACGTGTTGCTAAACCCCCACAGTTGCAGTGTTTACCAGTACAGTAGAGTAAACAGCGTGATTTTATTATAACAAACAGTCTTTCTTAAGTACTTTTGCTACATTACCCCTATTTAATTGAAGTCAGATGAGAAGTTGAGCTATGTTTGTGATTCTGCATGGCAGCCATGTTATTATAGTGAAGGAATGCACATAATTGTGTGCATTTAACTGGAAGACTCGCCTTTTTATCTGTCCTTTTAGCTAACTCCTATGCTTTTCTTTTCATTATTCTATGTTTTTATTGTGAGAATTTGTATACTTCTATTTCTGCCTTTTTTAAATATCCTTTTTATGGCATTGCATCCATCCATCCATTATAGCAAAATATGACCACTAAATTTCTTTAAATGTGTTAAACATAGTTTAACATAGTTGCCAATATGACATAATATCTGTAATAAAAAAACAATGTTCTGGTTTATTATATAGCATTGTAAAAAAACTACACCTGGTTAACTTTACTTCACCTCTTTGGTTATAATTATACTATTTTCACTAAATGTGCCCTGATTATGGCACTGATTTAACACAACTATACACTAAGGTAAATACATGTACGTACATTTATATGGTGTTACGAGTTTTGTCAAGTAAATTAGTTTCAGATATTGAGATTTGATGCTGTGTTGAGGAAATTTCCCATTAAAAATGTCCTGATTTATGGACTACTTGCTGTATAATAGTACTGCCACAAACAATTATTTCAATAGTCAACTAATCAGAGATTATTTTTCCGATTAATCAACTAATCGGATCATTTGTCGGCTACATGTAAAACACATCTTAACCATCATTTGCTTTAAACTTGAAGCGTTTGGCCCAATCTGAATTTTTCCCTTCCCCTTCATTTACCCCTCCAAACGGAGCATTATAAAAACATAGTGTCTCATAATTCGGACGTCACTGTCATTCGATGACATCACCATTAATCGCCGGTCCGCTAGCGTTAGGGCGGAGCTTCCAGTGCTCAAATATACATAGCAACATTGGTTTTATAACTTTAAAAAGGTCATGCTACAACAAAAAGTTATTACTTACATTTAAATGTAAACTTCTGTATTTCAGAGCGCACTCACGTGAAGAAACCCTCGCAACGGAGGACTTTAAAAAAAATATTCCGGACACACTTGCACTAAAAATGCCCCTTCAAATGGAGGGATAGGGAGAAGGGAAGAATTCGGATTGGGCCTTTAAGTTATCACTAAAAGTAAATACAATTAAGAAGATTGTTTCGTAAACCTGTTGACTTGTTATGGTAAGTTTTTCTATAACTTCCTGTGACATCACTACAGACCCGTATTAGCACCACTTCGCATGTCTGTCAAAGACAATGGCGGATGCAGCATTAGAAAGTGTGCACTGTATTTAAAAAAAAAAAAAGACTAATCGACTAGTAAATTAGTCATTGACTATTTTAATAGTCGACAGTCAAGGCATGATCTAGCCATGAAACATCCTTTTGATGTTGTTTGGTCTCCCGTTATTCACCAACAGCTCTTGAACCTGTAAACACAGTCTGTAGAACTCTGTTGGGGTGCTATAACTTTGGATTGATCTAGTTAGCTGGTTACCTGAACTTTGATGTGTTTTTTGGAAGGATAGAATGAGCTCAAACCATGAATTCTCGTGTTTTGGAAAAATAGCAAAAGTATTGAGTAAAGGACAAGGTTGATGATACAATAGAATGAAATGGAGGTCCCGTCAGAGTCCATGGTTGTCATACTTACACTTGGATGTTGCAACAGGGTGGCAACATCAACAAGAAAATCACTATCAATATTTAAACAAGATGTTTTCTTTCTCCACAGGTGTACGCAATCCTGGTTAGTCATCCTCCTCAGTCCAACGACCATCTGACTCCAACGCCTGTCTCTTATACGGCCGGCTTCTACCGCATTCCTGTCGTTGGCCTAACAACTCGCATGTCCATCTACTCGGATAAGGTGAGATATGAAACTGTCACTCCAGACTGACTTGATTTTTATGGATGATCTTTCATGGATCAGCATGAATTTAATTCTTTGACAATTCTAATAGTTTAAGATTCACTGTGCAGGATTTGTGGTTGATCAAACAAAAATAATAACAGAATCAAACTGTAATATTTAAAGGTGCGTCGTGGTTTTAACGCAATGTTCTTCTGGAACAAGAGATACGGTCTGCAGTCAATAATGATGGTTTTATGCACAAGGTGCACGTTCCTCTCTGTGATATGAGTGCTAAAGTGGGAAGCTCAGATCAGTGTTGCTCTGTATCTGTGCTGCTGATGTCTAACAATGCCCTCATAAAAGAGATCAAAGATTGGCTGAAGGTGATGGGGAGGTCTCTTTGTGCGAGCGGCCACAGCAGCCCGGGGCTGGAAAGGGCAAAAAGCCCAAGAGACAGCCCCACTGCAGGAGAAGGGGAAACTGTGTACAAAGGTAAACGTGTGGCATTAGCAAAGAGGGGAAAATGAACTAGCACAATTAATGTCAGCTTTAATTACCATAAGTAGTTCTATATCAGCTCTCGACTCATCCAGACGCTCCAAGAACGCCACGCTGGATATGTGATACGTCTCAGTAATGTTTGCCTCTGGCATTCCAAAGCATGAGCAGAGATGTGCCGTTTGCCGCCTTTGCTGATACAATCATACAATCATATCGTGTTTGCTAACTGATGTATTTACATCTGCTTCTTTTAAGTTTTTTGTGTGTTTTGACATTCCTTATTCCAAGACAGACACACAAGTGTATTGCCTCACACATGGTTTTACACACAAACTCTCTTTTGTCCTTCAGAGCATCCACTTGTCATTCCTGAGGACGGTGCCCCCGTACTCACACCAGGCTCAGGTGTGGTTCGACCTCATGAGAGAGTTCAGGTGGAACCACATTATCCTGATTGTCAGCGATGACCACGAGGGCCGAGCCGCCCAGAAGAAGCTGGAGACACTGCTTGAAGAGCGCGAGACAAAGGTGAGTGTTTGTTGGTTAACAGCTGATGCATAAACCTCCTCACTGTGATTCCTCAAGTAACTAATACGATTATAAAGATGGAAAACACAACTGGTCACCTACGAGAACAAAAACACCTGCACACTCAAACACCCACACAAGCACACACACCTGTATTCAGACATAAACAATAACACTTATAGAAACACCTGTGCAGACATTGAATGCACCTGTTCATCTAACTTTTACAGTCAGACACCTGCACACGTCTATGTACAAACACACCCGTATATACACTAACACACACCTGCACATCAATACCTACAAACACACCTGTTCACAAACTCATGAACACACACCTGCATGTTAGCAGTTCTCAAAACACCTTTACACTTGTAAAAACACACCTGTACAAATATGTCTACAAACACACTGCAATACACACACCTGTGTACATTGTACACACTTGTAAGCTCACATTTTTGCACATGAATCCTGTACAAATACCAATGTACAAGCACACCTGTACATACAACTTCTCACAATTAACACCTAAAAATACACCCATCAGTACATCAGGGGTCTGTTTCAAGAAACCATTCCTAAATTCAGGCAACTCATCTTTTGTTGTTGCTGTAACTTAGTCTGTGAATCCAACCTGGTCTGGAACGGACTTACCTAAAGAAAGTTAATTATGGCTCCTCCCACTTGAGTGTCTGCATGATCTGTTAGATTCACCTTTTTTCATGTCTGCAGCAACAAGACTGAAGTAAATTAAAGTTGATGCTTTGATCAAAATAAACAGATTCATAATAAGTGTTATAATAGTGAAAAAATGAATTAAATAAATCACATGTATTTCCATAAATCTAAAATCTTAATTCACAATAACCCACAATAACATATAAATATAAAAACTCAAATTTTACATAAATGTTGAATATTATCAAGTATTTTTCTATAATGTCGATTTTTAGCAATAACACAAATAAAGTTGTCTCACTTTAATATTTTCATTTTAATATATGGTTTTGAATATTGAAAATTTACCTTCAGAAATAAAATGGCATCCGGATTGAACCTTTGCTATTTCTCATAAATCTGTTCACGTTTGGTGTAAAAACACATCAGGATGAATAATTTCACCTGTGTCAGGTCAGTGTGGTCCTGTTGCCATGGTGATTCCATCCGAGCTTTCTCTTCTGGGCCTGCCTGACCTTATGCTGATCAGCCGGTAATGAAATCGGAAAGTTCCCCCGCTCGGACTCTGCTCTGTCAGATTCTCAATGAGATCAGGCAGAGTTCTTGAAACAGACCCCTGTAAAGTCACACAGCTATGTAGGCACACCTGTACATGAACACAACCGAATAAAAGTGTGTAGACATGTCATTTGTGTTTATTTAATGGCTCTTTATCTGCTGTGTGTGTGCGTGTGTTTGTGTGTGGAGCTCATCCCTCATTGTCATTCTTCCTGTATCCCTCCATCATCCCTGGTTGACTCATCTTTTTTCTGTCATTCCTCCTTTCTCCTTTGATGTTTCTCATCTTTCTTTCATTTTGTCTTTCGTCGTGCTTTTATTCCTGCCTCAGCTCTTCTCTCGTTCGTGGTCATTTCTCTTTATCTTCTTACTCAATTTCCTCTTTATTTTTATCTGTCTGCCATTCGTCTCTCATCCTTCAGCAATAGCTCTAACCATCCTCCCACTTTTTATCTATTTTATTCCCTTCTTTTTCATCCCATAATCATTTATTCAGCAAACATCCATCACCCTTTCATCATGTATGCTCCCTCACTGCTTTCTACCTTTTTATTCTACGTTTTTTACTGCCATTGTTTAATTTAGCATCTATTTTTGCTCTATTTTCTCGCTTTATTCATCTCCTTCCATTGTCCTTTTTTCCCTTTGATTTTCTCTTTCAGTCCTATTCATCCTCTCTCTTTGAATCCTTCTTAATGTCTCACTCACTTCACCTTTACTGCTAGTCTTAAAACCCCCTTTGATCATTTTCACCCTCTTTTGATCTTTCTTTTATTCCTTTTATTTGTTTATGTTTATGCATTGTGTTGTGTAAACGCTATTTTTCTTTCATCTCTTGTTTTTTTTGTTTCTATGTTCATTACATCATCATTTTCCCATCATTCCTCATACATTTGTCTTTCTCTGCCTTATAGAGTTTCTTAATAACTCCATAATTCCTCTCAGGTCAGTTTTGAATCCTTTACTTTTTTCTTCCTATATTTTTTATTGATATCTCCTTACTTTCATCTCTTCTTTAGCCTTCTTTTAACGTCATGCTTTGGTTCTTCTAGTTTCTAGCTTGAATCTTCTGCTGGATCCACGACTCAGTTCTCTTTCATTACCTCTTTTACATTTTTTTCATACTTTATCTCCACCAAGAGGATTTGTGAAAAAGAAGGGTACGATACTAGATAAAGCTAGAACTTTCCCCCACCGAATCATTTTATTGGTCTCTGGTTTAATGATAGCATTAATCATCAAAGACTTTTTCTTCAAAGCAAAGTCAAACTTCTCGTCTGGACCTAAACCTCATGAATGAAATGAATTTTTCTTTTGAATGACTCACATCATAATGTTGATTCATCGCTTTCATTTTGTAAAAACTCACATTTGATCATTTATTATGTTGTTTCATTGCTTTAAAATTCTGACAATCTACCTAGAAATTACAGATAAGGATGACTGATGAAGGTTCTGGGTCATATGAACATGTTACAACATAAACTCTTAATTCAGGATCTTAGACTGGATCAACTTATCTCTGGTCCTGATGCTGCTTATACTGGAGCTGCTGGTTTTGTTTTGTAACTTCTGGTCTTCAGAGTGGACTTAAAAGTTGAGTCTGAACCAGTGCCGGTCATCTCTCTTGAACGTCTGAGGTTATGCATCGGTGGGTCTTAAACACAGGACATATTTGTGATGAAAAAGAGCTGCACGTCTTGAATGAAACCTGCAGTAGGATCCCATCAATGGGCCTGCTGGTCTTTACTAATCCTTACCTGATAATGACTGCAAATGTACAGTACTGGTCCTTAAATTGGATCTGTTGACTGGGAATCAGGATCCTTTTGGTCCTGGTTGTCAGCTACGTTGCTGCTACAACTGGCAAAGTTGGCCTGGTCCTAAATGATCCAATATTGATGCAGGACTGGTTGCATTTATCGCTAAACCTATTGATGTTGCTTGTAAGACCACGGTTTAACACCAAGATTGCAGGAGCATTAATTTAAACTCACTAATTTTGGGTAGCACCTTGGACCTGTGATGACTCTGTTTTTAGCTCTGGTTTGATTAATATTATTACAACGTATTTTAATAATATTTAACTTGACTCATGACCAGTAATCCTGGTTCAACACCAGTGAACTTTGACATTGACCCGTCTGATCTAGACTAGGACTGGTTATTCAAATTCAGGACCTGTTGATCTTGAACCTGAACTTTCCAGGTCTTCTCATTCTAACATATTCATTACCTATTAGTTCTAGATGTTCAGGCTCTAAAGGGCCCTCTGTACTGTACACCGTTTGTACTGAATCATGCCAAAACAAGGGGTTGGTTGCTTTGCTTAAGAGAATATTTTTATATTGGAGATCTGTGCCATAGCACACCTCTGCAAGCATTTCCAAGCACTGTGTTCTTGAGAATGAAATGAGAGCCATTGCTGCAACCAAATGAACCATACTTTAGGGTCAAATCCACTCTGGCACAAATTGTAAGGTGTGTGAGGAGGCCATTGGTCTCTAATTACCTTGACTGGGTGATTTTTATGAAGTATATGGCTGACTTTGACTTAACCCTTGTGGTTCCTAAGATGGACCTACTTGTTTGACATCCAGATGAAGGATCACATGTCAAATGCTTTGATTAAATACATTTACAGGTCATTTCAATCAATTAGGAGCAATGAGGAGTTAGGTGTCTTACTGAAGGACACAAAGACTATCTAGCCTGGGATTTGAACCCAATGAACAACCAACTAGCAAACAGTGAGCTCTTCACTTGGAATAATGTTTAAACTCTTGACCTGTCCATCTTGACTTTATGAATCTATGTTGACAAAACTTCCTGAACCGCTATCAGTTCTTTAGGTGCTCCTGCATATAATTAAAGACCAGACATGCTGTTGTTGATGATGGATACCCATTTGAAATTGTTCTTGATTAGCGTTGGAGCATCTGATCTGGGTCTAGCTCATGTAACTCATCATCAAGATCTGGAGTCTTGATTTTTCTTGAGCTACTCTGACACATCTCTTGGTTTTGTTGATGACATTGTTTTGGTCTTGGTGGAGGTTTGACTGCCTTATGTTCTCACCTTCTTTACATTTTAGTCTTATACTTTGTTTTCTGTCCATCTTTTGTTCCCTCCCCCTCAAAAGAGCCCACAATGTAATCTCTTTCCCCACTTCTCATCCTTTCTCTTGTCCTTCTGTCCATGTCCTCTTTTCAGTTTCTCAACATCGTCATCTGTGGTCTACTTCCTAATCACGTCGACTGACAGAGACCAGAATTGTGCAAACACATCTCAGCTGATTCCATCGCAGTTGTCAGATCAGCTGTCCATCATTCCTGTTCACTGTTGCTGCTGCTGATGAGCAGCATGACCTGACCCACCTCCCCACCTTTAGGACTCACGAGTTTTCCTTATAAAACTCAGGGATTTTTAGATTTTGTGAATAAGGGTGGCGTTCAAGTTTCAGCGCATAAATGACGGTATCATCTGCATATATGGACACTACATTAGGCTGATTCCTTTTTACAAACTCTGGATATTGTAAAAACTTTACAATGTCTCAATGACTTTGTGGATTAATCTTCAGAATAACAAACAGGCTGGAATACAAAGAAAATAGGAAATTTGCAATCTAAATCCTTTCAAAGTTTCAGGGTGACTTTGTGCCTCACAGCTTCATGAATATTTGAGAGACTTTTTAAAGTGGGAGGAGAGACATGAATATTACAGCACATTAGTTAAAGTAGGTGAGCAGAGCAGTGGTGTGTGTGTGTGTTGTTTATGCTCAAACATCTATCTGATGTGTGTCATAAATATCCCATCAGCCCTGAGGCGCTCTGAAACATACAAACCCACAGTTAACCACACACAGCGTTCTTAAAGAAACCCTTCTGTTCAGAGCTGAGTTGTTTTATTGGTTTGAAGCTTGTAATTTTTTTTTTTCATTACACTCATGATTCTAACAGTGATGTTTAACAGAAATTGCAGTCAAGCTTGAAATTAGTAAAAGCACCCGTGGCAAATTTTGACTCCGTTTCTTTTTTCTTCTTGGGTGGAAAGGACAGGTATTTCTCAGACGGAGATTAGACGACTATAAGAGGCATCGATGTGAATAAAAAATGCTTAGCTTTTATATATTCCACACTATAGGGCGCATCGGCTTATAAGGCGCTCTGTCAATGAAGGGTCTATTTCTAAACTATGTCAAAAACAAGGCGCATTGAATTAAAGAGAGTATTAAGCGAGACAAAAGAATCAGGGATAAATCTGTCAGTCAGTTGGAGTTTATTAACTGCATTCACAGTAACTATAGAACTTGTTTGTAACATGCTACACAGATGCATTTCTTGGCTCGAGCCAGCAGATGTCTCCCTTCTTCAAATGCTATCTCACAGCAAGTGTTTCAATGTGGTGACGACTCCACGAGGAGTCCACAACTTTGTCGTTATATTTAGTGACTTCTCAGACTCTTCCAGTGATTATTGCTTAATGTCTTGGGACAAATCTGATGACAATTTCTGGCCTTGTTAGAGCCTTTTGGTGATGGGGTGTGTGACAGCAAAACTATGGCACCAGTAACATTCGCTGCCTCTTACTGAGTCCACCAGCTTCGGCGAGAGGTGCTGACGTATGCCCTGACACTCCTACAACACAGCTTCTATCCAGAAAGAAACATTGAAATGAGCATTGCGTCTTTTGCAATTGGACCAACATGACCCATCTATGCCCCATGCTCTCATGTGGACTGATATTAAGCTTTTATTTTGAAGAGAACACTGACTTCTCTGCCTCACAAAGGTCTAATAAGGTTCAGATCAACTGTGTGACCACAGTTTACAGCGATTTTTAGACACGCAGGTTTCGTGTGGTGCGAGAGCATGGATCTTGGTGGAAGTGTGTAGGCATTTCTGGGACTTGGATGTAAGTTTAATGAGATGAACATTTGGAGCGGAGTGAATCTAGGAGTAATGGGACGCCGCGCCGCCACACCAGATTAACATCAGACAAAAGTTTGCAGCGAAAAGAAACCAAACCAAACTGCATGCTCCTCCTGCGAAGGTGCTATCTGTTCAGAAGTCTGTTTAGAAGTCAACTAAGACCTGCTATTTGATGACTCCTCAGAGTAACATGTAACAAGTAAGTCCTTGGCTGCTAAATTAGTCTGACAGGTTTCTGAGTCGTCAAAGATTTCCTTTGTTCTGCTCTAAAAATAAAGCGGCTCTCTTCTCACCTCCACGTACAACTCCAGAGTTAATTTACACCTCAAACTAAAAAAAAAGGTGGAGGGCTGCTTTGAAGTTCAGTAGAGACATTTTAAACCAAATCTCTTCAGTTTCACTACACAAGCCTCCTCTCTGAGAATATGGAACTCCTACTGTGTAGCACCAGTGTGTCTGAGATCACTTTAGTCAGTTTTATATTATTACTAAGGTAAAACGATTTCCAATTAAGCAAATATGACTGTACTGTTTCTCTTAGTGGCACTAAAATATGGAAACTTGTTGATATCCTCATAAAGAACTATATAATGTGCTTAATCTGCATGCAGCACAGGACCCCTAATCATAGAGTACTAGTCCAAGGTCACAGCAGATTTCACAGTCACACAGGATTTTGTTCAAATCTGTTTTTGACTGTCTAATGCTGCGTTCACACCGGGCACGTAAGGCACATTTAAGACTGCGAAAAACAGGCTTCCTTGAACGCTCCTTTTGCATATGGTGTTCATACTGATCTGTCGCTACCCAATACTAGCACATGTACTCAGTTAGAAGAGGCTTGGTGCAAAATGTCAAAGTGTTGCAAATCTGGGGAATCTTATGCCAGACTTTTTGTTCACAGCTCTTAGCTGATACATGGAAGACTTGGTGTCTTAAAGGTCCGGCAGGGCACAAACCGCTACAATTGATTGCTCCTCCATGATCAATCTTCAAATGGATGGCACTTCCATGTTTTCAAAAGGACGCTACCCATATGTCACTACCAAATCCAAGTCCTTGGTTGGTCAATTTTCCGCCTGGTTAAACTTTCATCAGGTTTCACTGGCCACGTATTTTGTACCAAAAATGGCCTTAAATACTTAAATATGCAAGAGTATTGTACGCAAAAGCCAGAAACACGCAAATATGTGCATTTATCATGGACTTTTTATTGGAATCAGTCATTTGAACACACGTTTCTTAGCCTGGTGTGAACTTAGCATTATGGCCAGGCAGACACGTAGGCCAAATATTAATAATAATCTATAGAAATTAGGAGCAGTGGCTACTGACATTATTAAAGACCCTAATGAAGAAGGCACGTGCCCCAATAATAATCACAGCTACACAGATACATTTACAACCCCAAATTGTAAACTTTATAAACGTAAACTCTGTTCACTGGATCATCCTTTTTCCTTATTTTTTGTAAGTTAGACATACAGACAGACATACTTGTGACATACATATATGGTGTTTTGTCGCTATATCGCAGTTAACCTCTTTTCTTTATGTGTGTGTCTAGATTGGCTGTAGACCATTCTCAATTGATCTACTCCATAACATGTCTTCTTTGAAGAATGCATTCTATGCCAAAACAACATAAATATTGGACCACAATCAGATCTTTGATTTTATTCTATAATACTGGACTTATTTTCTATGAAGGTTCGACCTTTGAGAGTTTAAAGAAGAGAGAAAAGTGTGGAAATGTTCATGTCTGTCTGAGAAAAGTCTATAAAGTTTGTAGTGATCCTTAAACATCTGTAATAAAAGTGAAAAATAAAACAACTAATTTTCTGATTTCACCTATTGCAAGTTATTTTTAGAAGAATAAATGAGAGACCATTCTTATTTAACTAAAGTTGACTTCCGGCTTAAATATTCAAGGTAACACATTTTTTTAATATATTCATAACACACTGCAAAGTCATATGAAAAACTAACACAAATATCAGCTAGTGATACATAAAGAAGAGTGTCATCTACATAACATTAGATGGAACTGGTTTCAGAACCCTGTAGAACTGTTGCTATTGGAGTTACCTTCCACAGCCTCCTCTTGTGATTGTATTAAAGAAACGTCAAAGTAAATTACAATTATAAAATGACAATGCTGTCAGTTTAAATACCAACAAATAATACAATGTGATCTGCTCTGACGTATTATGTCATATTTGTATTATTATTGTAATTATTCATTAGTAAGGAATTCTCCATGCTTTCATGGTTCATTACAGCCTACGGAAAAACCTATCAAGAAGCTGAAGTTGACCCATGGATACCAGCTCATGAATGCCACATTGCCTTGTTCCAAAACGAAAATGTCAGATAGTCGTGTTACCATTTGATGATCTATTTTTAGAGAACAAAGACTATGTTCTTCATAAACATCAGCTTGAGAAAGAAAACCTTTAAGATGGGGGTTGTGGATTGGTATTTTTAATCCCCCAGCAGTCCCTGGGGAGGGCAGACAACATTTGTACCAGCCTCTGTAACATGCACACCGTTGATGGCAAGTAGATTTATTTCTGTGACATTTGATAAACATATTAGAATAAGATTAGACTTTATTCTTGCACCAAAACCACACAGACTGAGTACATGGGCTGTCAATGGGGTGTGATTTAAACTGCTGTCAATTTCTGTCTAACCAGAAAATGACTCTCCAACATCAGAGATGTCACAACACCTAAAAAACACTCTTTGACAAACTGTAACTCTTCAACAGTTTATGGGATCGTTTGAATCAGTGGATTCTGACATGGAGATAAACGGCTTTGCGCATATGATATGCAACACTTTAGTAAACACTTCACTACAGTTCTCTCGTTTATCACAGAGTGTAATAGGTGAAATCCGCGAAGAAGAAATACAAGTGTTTCAAGGCAGTAAAACTCCTCACTACACACTTTATAGACGTTTATCAGACGAAAAAGAACATTTTCACGCTTTTCTCTCTTACTTAAACTCTCAAAGTTCAAGCTTTCACAGAAAATAAGTCTAGAGCTATAGAATATAAGTAAAGATCCGATCGCGATTGAAGATTTATGTAGATTTGGCAAACTAAACGAATTCCGTCCAGGAGACATGGTATAGAGAAGACTGGTTAAAAACACAGATATGATTCCAATGAAGATTTATGTAACTCTAGCAAACTGCTCATGCTGCTGGAAGAGATTGATTGACAAGATCAACAGCCAATCAGAACGCAGAACACATTGTGCTCTTTAAGAAAAATAAATAAAGGATACAAAGTCATTGTGAAAAAAATCTGTGAAACAGTGAGACCAGGAAAGGTAAACCATGATAAAGCAATTAACCTTCATTCTCTCTTATGGGGTCCAGATGACCCCACCCTTATATTGATGTGTGATCGTTTACATGACAAAGGTGGACAGGATCTCATGTCTGCCATGGACACCAGTGAAGATAAAAAAAAACATTGAAAAAAAAGTTCAGCTCGCTGTCTTGTGGGGTCCAGATGACTCCACTTTTAATGTAAACATGCCTAAAACATAAGGGTAAGTGTTCCTTAGGTTTTTTGCGCTTCAGAATCCACTGGAATTATGTTAATTGCGTAAACAGTTCAAGAGTTATGGTGATTGAAAGATTGTCAACACTGGAACTAAAACCCTGGTGTTAAAGAGGTCATCTTTGGTTAGCTAGCTTTAACCCTTGTGCTATCTTTATGGGGTCCAGATGACCCCACCCTTACATTAATGTGCGATCCCTCCGTTGACACAGAATTTTATGTCAGCCACAGATGCCAGTGAAGATAAAAAATCCTTGGAAAAAAAAGCTCAGTGCACTGTCTTGTGGGGTCCAGATGACCCCACATTAAATGTAAACATGCCTAGAAAAGCATAAGGGCGAGAGGTCACTTGGCTGTTTGAAGAAACTGGAATAGTTCTTCAGTTATCATGCAATGAAAACAATTCATACAAGAAGAGGCTTGGTTGTGTATTTGTGCATTGAAACAGTCATCTGAACTTGGTGTATCCTTTGTTACTGAACTATAAATGTATTCCTAGGAGCATATAACCCAGCAGTTTTACCACTGCATTTCAAAATTTGAGAGTTTTTGAGGAAGAGGTGAAATGTCTATTGTAAAAAGTCAACCAAGTCCAGTTGACTGCTTTTTTAACCTACAGCTTTGATTAAATCAACCTGGATGAATGAGAATCTACACATGTATGTTGATTCGTAGTGATGGACAGGACAAACGAATCGTCTCACATAGCTGTGTTTCCTAACTCTTGTCCTCAGTTCACGTTGTCTTTCCAAAGTCACTTGGCTCAAACTCACCGGATTCACTGTGTGGTGATCTTACAGTCACTGCAGCTAGGTGTTTAAGCCAGGTAGAATAAAAGACGTGTGCTCTAAGGATTAGAGTTTGGATTACTGCTATAGATTGACAGACAAACAGTGGGACTGACAGATGGACAGCTCTGTTGGACAGGTGGACAGTCTTTGATGTGTTTGCCACTCTGGACCTGAAGCAAAAACAAAAAAAAAAGGAATCATTTGTTGGATGCTTTGCTGCGATTGTCTATAATCTTCTTGTGTCTGCATGTTTTCTCTGTGCACATTACTCATCAGACTAAAAACAGGAACTATGAAAACCTCGACCAACAGAACTTTGACTTCAGGAGAACACCCAAGGTATAAACTTGCATGGTGAAATGATGCACGCCGCCCAACCAATCTCTGAGCTCGTCCGGTAGTAGGCAAACACCAGTCAGCCCTGCCCACCCGCCCAGAATCCAACCCAGCTCCAGAGATAGACTTTTATCCTGGTGGCACGTCTTCTATCAACCATCTCTTTTCTTTCTTTTGATTTTTCATGATTCCTGCACACTGAGAATGGGTTCACGTTCGCAGGAGAGACGCCCTTCCTCTTCCTCCCTTCCTTCTACCCCTGAGTTTTTTTTTCTTTTTTTTTTCCATGTGAAGGGTTGCATGCAGCCAGGCTGATGCGTGGCTCTCTCTGCAGATATCTGAGGAACACTGCCCCCTAGGATCCCCTCACTTCTCTGCAACATTATTTTTTTTTGTTTTTGGGAAATGAACCTTTTCCTCCTACCTGCTTCTCCTAATTTTCTTTCCTCTCTCTACTCGAACGTTTTTTTTGTTAATTTGCGGTTGCATCCGTGCTCTCTAACATGCACGTCCCTGATTGGTTGAAGTCTTGAAAGCGCCTCAGTTTGCATGTGCCACCACACCACACACAACTTTTTGCCCCTCCTTCTTTGTATTCAGGCTTTGACTTTAAGTTTTCTTTCAGTTCAGCAAACCTTAGACACTTTTTGCCTCCATTTTTTTGCCCCTCCCCCCTTCTCTCGTGGTAGCGTGGTTGCGAGGGAGCATGGTCGAAGCTTGGGGGGGAAAGGGGTGGTCTGGGGACTGGAGGCTCTATGGATGGAGAGCTAATGATGCATGTCCTATGATATGTCTTTTGGTGTTGTGTTTTGCCGTGTTTCTTCCTGTCCCTCCTCGCTGGTACTGGTCCATTGGCGCCATGGTTTACCAGGCAGAGAAAGTTCTGCTGTTCAACCAGGACACCAACCTGACAGCTCTGCTGCTGGAAGCCAGAGACCTTGAGGCCAGAGTTATTATCCTCTCAGCAAGGTGGGAAACATTTTGATGGTTACTGGGACTTAAGCGCTGGGGTTGATGGTGTTTGAAAGTTGTATTCAAGATAGTTATCAGCAAAAAGCTCATTATAGCTATAAACACATGGTTTAATAGAAAAATAAGGAACAAAGCAACTTCCTGTCTCAAAAGCCCTTTCATGATTGTTAACTAATAACCGATCATGGGGAGGCCTCTATGAGTATGTTAGATTACAAAAAGTCTTGACTTAAACATCCAAATAATTGAGATGTTATAATCACTTCAGTGGCTACAGGTGTACGATATGGGACAAGGGTAATGCTGTCATGTCATGTCACCTGCGGAACAAGTCTAGTAATAAAATTTCGACTACAGTAAATATTCCATCTGCAATTGTCAGTGCTATTATTGTCACAAACGGGCAGACAGCTGGTTCCACTTGCAGCAGGTTTATTAGTTCAGGCAAGAAGACAGGAGTGAAGCACAGCTAGAAGTCCACAGGGCTAAATCAGAGTCAGTCAGAAGTCAATCACAAGCATGGGAGTATCAAAGATGAGACCAGAGTTTTCAGGGTCCAGACAAGGGTCAGGGCAGGCGGCAAGCCATCAGAGAGGAAGCAAGGTCAGAAAACAGAAGATCATGTACAGTTAGAAACACTTGGTAATGCAGGCAGGGTGGCACAAACAATACTACGCACTGAGTGAGGTTCTGTGCAGTGCTTGATTGGCAATGAGTGTCAGCTGAGCGGCATCCATGGGGTGATGCTCTGGGGTTGCTAGGAGATATAGTGTGTTGAGTACTCTGGAGACGGCTCCCGACGGTGACTAGACGGGGAGACAGAGCTATAACAAAATGGAAGCGAATGGAAAGATGGCAGCTCATGAGCAGAGGCCGTCAACCATTACAAACCTCCAAACTTGGGTTTGCTGGGTTTGGTGATATCTTACTGTATTGTGGAAAGTTTAGTGAAGTTCCAAAATGAACTCTACTCTAGATCAACCACTACATTACTGTGAAGCCCCACTTAAAACCAAAAAAAAGATAACCTAAGTTTATGAACAACTTAATAAATAAGTGTCACAAAGTCAAATAGAAGCAGTGATGCATCAGCTACAAAGACAGATGTAGTAGCCACACCCACCACATCCAAGTACAGGTCATGCAGACAGAGAGAATGGGTTTTGTCACAACATCATAAGCTATGGCTCAAGAAGAACAAGTTAGACATTTTAGTTTGTACTGTTTCCATGAAATGTTGAGAAAAATTTGTTTGGAAACACTTTAGAAAAATAATCTCTTTACTGTTAGTTAATGCATAGTTAAGCAATAATTAACATTGAAATAAAATGCAAATGGGAACTTGTTTGCATTACTATGTCTAGGTCTGAATTCCTTCACTACTCACTACATTGTGCACTATGTAGTGCATTCACCATTTTGTAGAGCTGTCTGAATCTACAATTCCAAAATTGATTGTCCTAAAAATTCCCAGAAGTCTCTGCGAAAAACCAGTCCACATTGATGCTCACTACATTGGCGAATATAGACCACTATGCCTTTAGAACAATTCTTGCAAAAACATTTTTTTCAAATGTAATTTTTTTGAACTAACCATCCACATTTTCATAATCAGAACACAATGGAGTCATAAAAAGACGTCGTAAAATGTTAATATTGTCTCCATTTTCCCTTTGAAATTGGTGAAGTCATATCCGCTGTTAAGAAAAGAAAAAGTATTAGGTTTGGTGTCTGAATTGCTTTTAAAATCCAGGGCACTAGATATTCTCGCTCTATATAGTTTTTAATAGTTAAGGACTAGGGATCATCCGGGTGGGAATTCGGGCATAACCTAAGTGTATTACTTAATGCATTAGTTAGCATTTAAATAATGTTTATTACTCAACCTCACTGTTGCAAAGCAGTAATTAAAGTTGTCTTATGCAATAACTACATGGTAGTTAATGTGTTTGACAAGCCTAACTGAGGTTGCAAAGCAAGGGATCTTTCCACAAATGGATCTAATCCAGTGAATTACGTACAGAGACATCTGTTACTTTATTACCACCATTTTTGTCATATTCATTGTCTCTATCAGGTAAATTTTCAGTCCTGCAGCAGGAGCTTTCCTGACTCTTTGTTAGATTTAGGTCTGATGTGTTGATGGAGGTTATGAAAATAATCAATAAAACTTAATGTCTAAGTGAGGTAACCTGCACAAATGTCTGTGTTTGTGCACATGTGAATGTCTGTGCAAATGCAGCGAGGACGAGGCTGCAGCCGTCTATAAGGCAGCCCGGCAGCTCAACATGACCGGCTCTGGTTACGTGTGGCTGGTCGGGGAGAGGGAGATGAACGGCAAGGCTCTGAATGAAGCTCCAGACGGTACGTAAGGTCTTTGTCTTTTCTCCCATTCTTCCGCTTCCTGTCTCCAGGTCTGTCTGCAGCTGTGCTTCCATCCAACTCCTCCTAAAAGTCTTCACGGCATCAGCCTATGGCTCTTTCAGCAGCTCAAAACTTTAGTTTGGGAGGAAAAAGTTGACTAGGAGAAGTTGAGGCTTTACGTCTAGGGCAGTATTCTGTTGAGATTCAAGCTGTTTGCTTCCATTTTATCAGCTAAACAGCCCTCTTTACCTGCACATGTCCTGTTGATTTTTTTTTACTTCAATTTTTAGAAAAAAGAAACAAAAAACTCTCAGATAGTAACTGGTGCGCACCAGTTAGTAACTAGGGAAAAAAAACCCCAAAATTTAATTTTTAGAAAAAAAAAAAAAATTTTATTTTTGCTTCAAATTATTATTACTATTATTTTTTTACTTCGATGTCCCTTTAGGGGCTCCGTACAATACTGGATCTCATCATTTTTTTTTCATTCAGAACTTATTTTTTAATAGTTTATATAAATATTTTGTTTCTTTTCATCAATTCTAAACTCCTTAAATTTACTTTAATCATTTTCAGGACAGCTAACAGCAAGCTAAATTAAATGCCTAAATATTTACCAAATGAAAGCTTAACACACACTTTGACTTGTTAAATACATTTCTTAAAGTTTTTAATTAATGTTGAAAATGTTTAAGAAAAGGGAAAATGAACTGCTCCATGACAAAATAGAAGCAATATTGTTAAAAATTGGCTAAACTTTCTCACACACGCTGTGCAGCAGTTACACTCCTAGTAAAATGTAGTTCTTGTCTTCTTTTTAAGAATTTTACAACTTATTTATTGATGCAGTACTTCGAGGATTTCATTTAGTGTTGTCCCAAATGATTGAGCTTCTTTGATAAATTATGAATCATGTTTATGTCTAAGATTCTTTGCTTTGTTTTACAAAAAGTTTCAACCCCTTTCTCTATTTTTATATTTGCAATTAAACAGAGAAGGAAAGAAAAGTATATAAAACTCTTAGTTAAACATGAATAATTCAATGTTTAAACCACAGAAAGGCCGATTTTGATCTTGAAAACACTCCAGGAGTGAAGCTTAGGCTGGAGTTTCTGTATTAGCAGTACTCAGTGAAGTCTGGCTTCACTGATTGTCTGAGAGTTTCAGAATGAGGGAGAAATCTGCCTGAGAAACCTGTTGATCCAGTTCTTCTTCTGGCTGACAGAGAGCAGAGGTGGTCGTCTGGAAACCAGAGATAAACTGCAGGGAACTCTGTTGATGATGTGACAGTTTGTCAGGATTGTGTCTGAACTTCTGCTGAATATTAGGAGCATTCATAGATTTGCATAACTAATATTTCCACTGAAGTGATGGATGGAAGCACAGCCGGTCTCTCTCTCTCTCTATGTCTTCCTTTATGTCTCTCTGCCTCTCTCTGGTAGAGCTGTAGGTCTTGGATGAAGGAAGCTAATCCTCCTCACTGTCAGTTAGCTTCTCAGCGTCTTTGGTGTCTCTCTCTGGTTTTCTGACTGCTGGTTGAACGTTTAAACATTGCCCGACAGCGGAGGCATGTTTAAAGGTTCTGAACCGCTCCGTTTCTGTTCTGGCTCGTTTTTCAACTTGTGTGGCTTTAATGTGTCTAACATCTTTTTGTTTGTTTCATCTTCTATAGTGTGTGTCGTCCGCCCGCCCGTTTTCACAGTACACAATCACATGGGCTGACACACAGGAGGGAGGGGGGGTGGGAGGCGGGGTTCTGTTGGGGTTCTCCGAATGTGTGTGTGGTGGGGTGGGAGGGAGGGGTGGGTAACAGCTAGTGTTGCTGCGGTAACCGTGACGTGTGCCCAAACACTGGTAAGATCCTCCACTGCCTTTTGTCTCTTGCTTGATGCTTTGCCCTTTTAACCACTGGTCAGTAGAGGCCCCGCCCACTGTATCATAATTGCAGGGGGCGGGGTTTGTTAAGTCAGCTGATTACTCAGTCAGCCAGAGAATTATCTATGAATTGAATCATGGACTCAATCCAGAAAAGATCTCCTTTGGTCTTTTCATCAAGATTAGAATTTTAGCATAAATCTTTTTTTCCATCTCAGATTTTAGCCATAATCAGGGAAGTTTTCACAGATGCACAGTATGATTAGGACTGAGAATCACTGGGTACCTCAGGATACGCGATACATGGCTCACGATATCGATGATATCACGATACTGCCATAATTGGTAAAAAATCTTTTCTAATAATTTATCGAAAAACACATATTTTTGAGAAAAATATATCCCTATTTATTTTCTTATCTTGAACACAATCATGATAAACAACGTATGTCTTATTTATACAACAAATAATTGACACTTTAGTCCAACATTGCTAAAATGAGTAATTCTATGAAAAATTCTATGAAAGCTTTGACACTAATTGAATTTGAATTATCTGTAAAATTCAGTGTTAACAAAGGTAAACATGAACAGCAGTGCCACTACTTAGTGCAAAATTGTTGTAAACAACAGAACAAAAATGAAATAATTCAAGCAGCTGTCATGCACATTGATGCTCACGACAGCCAGTCTCGCAAGGCGTGCCCCCTGTCTACCTCCAAAGGAACATCTCACCAAAGGTTGATTAAAATAATGTTTTACAGCCTCTTTAAATGAAAATAAAAGATCGATTTTTGGCGCAAACCCATTGAGAACCAATTACAGGAATGTCACAATATATCGCAACATCGATATTTTTGCACAACCCTAAATTTAACCATTTGGTGATTCTGTTTTTTAAAATGACAAGCCATTAAGTTGAATTTTGAAATGTTTTTCTTAAAGCTGACAATCAAAGGACATTCCAGTGTACAGGCTGTAATACACGATGACTGTTGAGGAGGTGATACTGCTGGTCAACCTCTGCAAGAAATCAGGTTAAACAGGGTTCAGTGGGACTTTATTTCTTTGCTTTTTTTACTTTATTTAATATTTTTAGATAGATTGTTTAATGCTTTTTCTTAAAAAAAACATGCTTAAGCCTCAAGATTAAGATTTAGTGGAAGTGACCGCTTTAATTCGTGTTACCAAGGGCAGTGTGAGCGTAGCTTGAAGGGTATCATCAAGGGGCAGCTTTTTTTTTCCTGCTTGAAACTAGTTTGAAAGGTGAAGTAGCTAGAACCAGGTAAGTTCACACAAGTAACCACAAGGTGGCTAGCAGTGGTTACATAAAAAAAACTCAGGTTACTATGAAGTAAAACAGTCCAGCTTTACCAAAGGGAAAAAAAATACAATACCAATAAACTTGTTCTAAAATTTTCACCAACATTCTACATTTCTGCGGTAATTTTAATAAACCTTACTATTATATGCTTGTTATATGCAGAAACTAGGAGATCATTTCAAAAACCTTAAAGACGTGTTTATGAAACATTTCAATAGTGTTCTGTTTTGTCATCTAAAGGTGGCTGGATAGCTTAAAACTACGGTCACATATATATGTGTGTGCAACTTAAATGTCAGTTTTTTAGCAAATTTGGCAGGTGGCTACACGGTGGCTGTGCTGTGACATTTGTAATCTGTCAGGTTCTCTCGACCTAAAACATCATAATAACACAAGAGAGGAGGAAGTCAAAGTCAGTTCCTTTAATCACTCGCGAGGAGAACGATCAGAGACGTGCACAGTTACACCGCTCCGAAGCGCTCTGATGCACGCTCTGTCGTCTCAACATTTATACAGCGGTTATGCCCTAGCTGCACAATCATGTTCTTGATAACAGATAAGTACTCGTAAGAAAATCATCAACGCTAAACATATTCTGTTCTGCTTAGTCAGGATCAGTTCCTCCTCAGTGGATGTTCTTGTTCAAGGTGTTGTCCTTATTTGATATCTTGTGGTTGGAGAGCCGCAGAGCCCTGCAGCCCTCTGTATGCTGTCCTGACTTCTGCAAACAGTGAGTCACACAGAATAGAACACTTCACACAGTAAATGTCTCAAATGATAAGGTATAAAAGTAACATAGTTGATAAGAAAAGATAAACTTAAGCAAATGGTGTATAGATGATAAAATATGTACAATTATTCCATCATAATCGAGTCGCATTTTAACACCCTGCGCAGGTTTTAAACAGCAAATTTTGTAGATTCTGCTGATAAGTCAACATTGCACGCTGGCAGTTGTATATGTTCAAGTTCAAGTCAACTTTAAGTCACAAAGTTTTTTTTTTTTAAATAAAATATCTGCATCGTAAATAAAAAAGTTCTAATATTGTGCATCTGTGAGAAAAAAATGTGATTAATAATTCAGTAAAGTTAATTTATAAATCATTTTTGTGGATCTATGACTGTGCTTCATTAAGAAAATATGCTAGAAAAACATCAAACCAAGAAAAATTTAAGTGCATTACCACAAATATAATTAAATTGTGCAAATAATAAAAGATTAGCCTAATCTAATTTGGTTCAGACCATGTCAATAAGAAGCGATTGTCTTAACTGGATTATAACAGTGGACTTTAAAAATGACGGAAAAGTAATTTTCTGGGAAATCCACCCCATGACTCTGCAGAAAGGCTCCATACTGCTTGTAAATAATGTCTGGCTGCTGAGTAATCGGCACTCCTCACTGTTGCAGTAGTTGTTGCTTTAAAAAAACATCCTTACCTGCCGGCTGCTGCACTGATAAAAATGAAGTGATTTTTCTGCACACCTTCCTGACACCAAAAATCCTCTGTCATTTTTCTGAAAGTGCAATGAGAGCACAATCCGGTAGTTTTGTCTCGGGTACAGCGGGTTAAGGTTTCTTTTGAGGGGAAGTCTTCATGATCGAACCACTTTCAAAATATTCTTCAAGAAAAATTCCAGTCTTATATATTTGCTGTTATTCTAAAATTGTACTTTAATCCAGAATCATGGTAATTCCTAAAATTAAGATGTTTCCTCATTGTAATTATTTTCAATTGGATTTTCAAAGCAGTTTTTATTACTTTCATAACAGGTGAAAAAGTTAAAGCTAACTGCTGAAGTTCTAACCTAGTTTTGTCGGCGGATCACGACTTTGAAAGATCGTGCAAACATTGGACAGTTTGCAGTCAGAATCCTGCCTCAGTGGCTGGACTGCACCCCTCACACCGAACACCCCAGTGAGGGCTATTTTAAGAATAATGGAAGCAACAACCTGTCAACCCGTCACAGCAGCTGCACAAAGAGCAGCAGCTCTATCAACACAAAAACACCATTCAGAGGTACTTCCTCCTGGATTGAGTCTGACTCTCCAGATTTTCCTCTTTTTATTTCCAACTCTTCCTTGAAAGAAACCTGTAAAGCAGATCTGCGACATTCTGGATTTTTCTATGTTGTTTTTCTTCACTGAGCTCTTGTGCAGAAGCTAAGAGATGAAATGCTTGCAGGTAGAGTTTTAAAGCAATTATCCTAAGATTCCAAGCTATTTTCTTCTTTAATCTCTTGAACATTCAATAAAACGGAGATTTACTTTTTATTTATTTTCTGGCGTCAGGAGATCTCGGTGATTAAAGCTGTTTATTATGGACATTAGTTTTTTTGTTTCATATTTTCAGCATCAAATCATATAATATTCTTGTTCTTATTCTGGCAGTAAGCAAAAATTAATACCTAGGTGAAAAAATTATTACGTTTTAGAAAGTCTTTAAAAACAAAATACAGCATATACACATTTATTTTTGATAAAAAGATACATACTTTTTTGTATTCATCTGACTATATGTGTAGTTAAATGTGTGGTATTTTTGGCAAGTTAACGTTACAAAAACAGCTGATTACCAATTTCCCTTTAATTCTAGCGTATTTGGTCTCAAAATGACACAAATCTAGTTTGTCATAAAATTGTAGGAAAATAAAGAACACTTTTACGTCCCAATCCGAATTCCTCCCTTCCACTACACGTAGCCCTCCAAATAGAAAGTTATCAAAAGATAGTGTCTCAGATTTTGGACGACACTTTTGCTCGATAACGTCACCAATGGTCGCCAGTTAGCTAACATTAGCGCGGAGCTTCCAGCGCTCGAATATACATAACAACAGCAGTTTTATAACTTTTAAAAGGTCATGCTACAACTAAAAATAATATATTTATATATATATATATATATATATATATATATATATATATGTACATTTTTTCTAAGTCGTAATTTTTAATTAACAATATTTTTCAATCTAAAAGTAATGTGTGTCTTGTAAACTGAATAAAAACACCAACAAGAAGAAAAATAAAAATCAATAGCATCATGACTAGGGGAATTGAGCAAGTTTTCTCCCTTGGCTTCTGCATTATTGTCACATTATGAAGAAAAAGTTTCTGCATTCACAGTGGCAGCCATCAGAGCAGCAGTTAGCTTACAATGTTAGCATTCCTCACGCTACTACGATATCTTGTATTTCACTAAACTTAGCTTTCATTATAAATATTTTTTGTTTTTTTTCTTAATGTCAAAATGTTTTAGCTGATACAATGAAAGGGTACCGTATATCTTTCAATAGTTGCCCCGGTGTTTATTCCAAAAATGTGGCAGGCGACCCTGTGTTTATTAGAAACTGGTGTTTTTTGTCTCACAGACAGATATTAAAGATTAAAATGGAGGTTTTGCTTGCTTCTTGTTGAGATTTGTGAGTCAAATCAAGTATTTTTTTGTTAATTTATTCACATTCAACATAACAAAATAAAATAATACATGTTCAAATCTTCATTTGGTGAAGAAAGGTCACTTAAAGTAAAATCTTATCTCAGCTTGTCCTGAGTGAAGTTTTCCGTGTTCTCTCATGGATGCAACTCCATAAAGTCTCAGACTAAGTGTTATAGAGTCTGCAGTCAGTACTTCCGGGAGGGGGACAGAAAGTGTTCTTTGAAGACCTTTAAGGTAAATCCCTGTTTCCGTAAATCCTTCATAGGCATTTTCCAGAGTTTTTTCTTATCGAGAAATATTGTTTGGGAGGTAACGGACTATTAGGGGGATTAAGGTCACATTGGGGCCTTTTAGATTCCAAAGTAAAGGCAGATTCTTAACTGTCTTGATAAGATCTCCAGAGGTTTTTTATGGCTTTGGAAGGTCTTGGAATGCATTCTTGATTATACTGGACTCGCAGTTCTTCCTTAATTTCTCATCCTTGGGTAAATCAAACAAGTCAGAAGTCATCGTAGCATGCTACACTTACAACAACACAGTGCCACAGACTCTACACGATCCGGGGTGGTTGGGTGGATCTTAAAGGATCCCGGCTACTGTTAGAGGCGTCATCTAATAGTAACAGATACCTGTTAGACCCGGCGGCTATTGTAGACTGGTGTCAATTAGGAATGGGCCACAACTGGAAGATATACGGTTCATCTTTAGCTCTTTCCAAGTGGGTCTTTAGAGAAAATGTTAGCTTGCTAAAATGTGAAAAGCAAAACAGTTTAGAAAAATTCTTACTGCCAGGAATTCCATATTTTTTTGTTTTTTAGTTTTTTTAGCTACTAACTTTAATTTAATGACATGTTAGCTTGTTCTGTGGGGAATGCTAACAGTATTAGCCAGCTGTTGGGGCTCAACTAGAGCGCAGACTTCTCTTTGCAGTGCGACTCGTTTTTGGTGAAGAAAAGCACCAGCCACAGTTCAGAGTGTCTCAGGGGGGCTTTTCTGTGCCGAGACAAACGGCTGTGATTGTCAGAGTGAACTCCCAGCATGCAGTTTGGTGGTGCTCAACACTGACCCGACGCCTGAAGCCCCAAGTGTTTGCGTGTTTTAATTGAGCACTTTTAAATTACCTCTGTGAATTCAAAGTGGAGTGTTGCAGTGTGTAATCAGACCGTGAATGAGGACAGTGTGTAACTTCCTGCTGCGTGTGTGTGTTGTGTACGGCACAGGCCTGCTGGGCCTCCAACTGATCAACGGTAAGAACGAGTCAGCTCACATTGCGGACGCCGTCGCCGTGGTTGCTCAGTCTCTGCAGGAATTGTTTGAGAAAGAGAACATCACAGAGCCCCCGCGAGGATGCGTAGGAAACACTAATATCTGGAGGACCGGCCCGCTCTTCAAAAGGTCAGAGCACAGCCTTCAGGCTACAATCAGTTCTCAGTCTGACGTTTATGTTTCCTATCTTTCACTGTTATGTCATGTTTTTTAAATGTTATGATAATTTGCATAAGCTGGCCTTACTTTATCTGTCGTTTGTTTCAGTGGAATTGTGGGTGTTTGTCCTATATCTTGAGATATTTGCAGTTAAATTATTTTCACTGATAGAAAAAGTTTTTGTGTAAAATCTCACCATACATGGCCCCATTCATCCTTTCCTTGAAACCAATCAAGTTGTCCTGTCCTTTTTTTAAAATTTGGAAAACTAACCCCGACATTTCTGCTGGTTTGATTTCCAGATCCAGTCATTCATAGTGAGAATATCTGATAGCTGGACTGTTAAGCTTGTCTTAATCCAAGAGTAAACTCTTAATTTTAGAGTTAGTTTAGTGGAATGTTCCTGTTTTTTTAAACATCCTGTCTCAGGATTCAGAGATGGTTCTTACATGAGCTTGGTGAATCTATTCAAATTTGAGTTTGACAAATTTCTAACACAAGCAAAGAAAACATTAAGTGTCAACAAAGTTAGCATGGTTGGAAAATCTTAGACAATTTAAGAGAAAAAGAGAGCTGAAAAAACTATCTCAAAAGTTTTTTGACCGTCATTGGGTCATACACGATGAATCAGAGATATCAATAGAGTTTTCTCCCAAAATTTGTTCAAAATGTTCCCAATTCACCTCAGTTTGTAGCTCTGCAGAGACTCAATGATGGTGGTTGGTAAAACCAGTTATATCTGAGTACTTGACATTGTTTACTGAGGGCTAGAGCTGGTAAACAAATCTATCTGACACTTTCATTCTAATAGACTGACATGTTTGTTGAATTGCATCTCAGGGTTGTGGGGTCATATGTCTGCTCTGACTGGACCTTGTGCTACCCACACACCTGCCACACCTCCCTTTTGGTCTATGACAATTGGGGCTCTTGTCGTAGAGCCGGTTAGCTTGATAAACCAGTCAAATCATATATTTTGTGGTACAAGCACCAAATTTGCCATGAATGTTCCTTAGGATCCCCTGTTTTGCAAAAGCATGTTTGCCATGAGAAAAAAGACATCACGGTGGCTATTTTCAAAGATTGCAGCCACACACTGAATTGTTGCAAACATATTCCATTTCTGTTTGCCCCAGTCTTAACAATACATGAGCTAGTAATGCCCAAAATCTTCTTCACCTTTCGGCTTATCCCTTTCGGGGTCGCCACAGTGAAAAAGCACCTACTGTTTCGCATCAGTGATTTGGCAGAGATTTTATGCCAGATGCCCTTCCTGACACAACCCTGTTATTGAAGGGCAGTTAGGGAGCAGCGTCAAGGGTCTTGCCCAAGGACTCAATCTGGATGGAGAACAGTGGACACCCTGGGGATTGAACCCAGGGCTCCTGATGCCCAAAATGCAGTATTTTAACTTCAAGGGTGGATTGGAGATGGGAAGGACATACAACAAGTGTTAAGGATAGGGATGGTAATGTATTGACAGGTGTCAGTAGTGTGATGGAAAGCTGCTGTATGTCTATTGTGGGCTCCCCTAGCCTACCCCCATGTATTACATTCTGGTCAACATCTCAAACGCACTTCCTCATTTCTGCAGAAACACATATTTGTATGTGTTCAGGTATGTTTGATGTATGATAAATCTCTGTATAAATCAGTAGGATCTCTAGAATGAAAGAGGTTTATTTGAATAAACCTTGTGAGTTTTTTAAGTATTACATACCCTAATACGGTAACATAAAAAGTGCACAGCTCCTGTTTTGTCAATGCATTTAAATGGAAAGTTTAAAAAGTATATAGTTCTAATATTATTTTGAAGCATAATGAATCAGTGAAAAACAGATTTATGTGTAATTGTGCGTCAGACTGACTTGACACTTGTTTGCCTCTGTGGTGTCAGGTTTAATGAGCCACGCTGAGTGTGTTCTCGGTTTCTGTGTTTTCGTCTCAGTGTGGACTCGTTTCCCTCAGCTCATAACGAGAACGCACGCCTCACACTTCACTGATCTGATCAGTATTCAGCGGAGTCAGAGTGACACAACTGGGATAATAAACCTCCCTGTCGCTCCTCGTCCCCCCCCTCTGGTGACCCAAATAAACCATTGGTCAAGCTAGATTCTTGTTTGTGCTGTCCAAAGTCATCAGCATCCAGAACATTACCTGCAGTCATAAACATTGTATATGCATCACTGGGAGCTAACCCGGGATGGCAGCAGAGCTTTAAAGACTCTTAAAGTGTCACAAATATAACTGAACCAAATTCTAGTAAATAAGTCTTTTTCGTCTCCTCAATTCAATTTTTCTTGCTTATTTTGTTTATTGACAAAATATTTTTCTTATTTGCTTACACTGAAAACAATCCAACTTGTGAAAGTAAACTATATTATGTTCTGCTTTTTCTTTTATACATTTGCATAATAATATGATAAACTGGTAATGAAAAATAAAATGATGAAATGATAAATAGTGGTGGTGCTTAAAAAATCCATGAGGTGCTGTTTGCCAACAATGCTTTGGACTGTTATCTCCCTTTTTTATCATTTTATCATTGATTGTTTGGTATATTTACAAAACTAGACCTGATTTGTATTTCCTTTGTAAATGTGATCTACAATAGATTAATATTTAGATCAAAAAAGTTTTAATTTCTAAAATTCTCAGACTTGTAGATTTCAAAATTCCACTTTCCTGATTTTTGATTGGCTCCCCAGAGTGCTGATGTCATCAAAGTACCCTGATGGGTTGACGGGCCGAATCGAGTTCAATGACGACGGAGATCGGCGCTTCGCTACCTACAGCATCCTTAATTATCAGCAGAAACCCGGCCGTGTTGTCCAGGTTGGAATCTTCAACGGAACTCAGGTATAGCTCAGGTCCTACACCTGCATGCACACCTGCACAATCTCCTGGATTTACACCTAGAAACACTTCTGCATACACACCTAGATGCACAGCTGCATACACGATTGAAAACCCATCTGCATGCACACCTGGATATACACCTGCATGGTGCATGCACACCTGCAGAGTCTCTTGGATACACATCTGGAGAAACACCTGGATACACTCTAGGATGCACAATTAGGTGCACATCTAGCCAGAGGCTTTAGTGCAGTTGACACTCAAAAGTAACTCAAGCTACCAGGTGTTTCTTCAAAGTTCAAAAGTTTATATTGACCTAAGCCTAAAATAAAAATAAATGAAGAAGATTGTTAACACCTGTCGATACTTAAAGCATGTCAACGGGACAAGAAAGCTTGTGTCTTCTAGCTGGACCATCAGTCAGGAGACCTACAGGGTCAGAAGGACACGGCAGGGTGTAATTGTTTGCACAGTCATTGATTATTGATCACAACAGACTATAGTTTGGTCAGAGACATTTCCAGCCTCACTGTGAGCTGACCTGCACTCAAACCTGTGCTGCAGTCAGCCTCACAGCCTCCCTCCTCCTGAAATATGTATAGACAGATGCACTTCTGATGTTGTCTTTTAGTCACGATGAGATGTGCCTGCAGCAACGTTACATCTGTGTTTGCTTGTTTTTGTGTTTCAGGTTGTGATGAATCCTCAGAGGAAGATCATCTGGCCTGGAGGAGAGACAGAGAAACCAGTGGGATACCAGATGTCAACCAAGCTGAAGGTGATGCTTCTGCGTGGTTTGTTCTTCAGCTTTTTTTTTGGTATCTTGTTTGTTTTTTATTAGAATTTTTAAATAGTTTTTTTTTTTTTTTTTTTACAACCCTTACAAAAGTAAAATATCTCCAAACATGTTTATACTCACAGAGGAACATTCAAAAACAAGGATTCAGAAAACATTAAAGGCAGACAAATGAGGACATCACAAACAAACAAGACTGCAAAAAGCATGATCAGAAGAGTTTTTGAGTATGAATTGGTAACAGACATTCTTTGGCTGCTGGGGGGGTGAAAGGGGGTGGGGGTAGATGTCTCCGCTTCCTAACCCCCGAGAATGAGGGGGCAACATTGTAGCTAAAAGGAGGTTTGATTTAAGTTACTTCATAGAATTGTACCTGCCGTAGTGAGAGTTTTAGGGTTTTGTTTTTGTCGTGTGTGCTCAGATCGTGACCATCCACCAGGAGCCGTTTGTTTATGTGAAGCCAACAAAGAGCGACGGAACGTGCAAAGAAGAATACACTGTAAATGGAGTCCTGATAAAGAAAGTGATCTGTACTGGACCCAACGGGACCATACCAGGTACGTAGAGCCCTTAGCTCCTCCTGTGAGGACCTCCAGTCAACTGAAAGTGTGTTTGTGTGGAAAGGTCAACCCATCGTCCCTCAGTGCTGCTATGGCTTCTGCATTGACCTGCTCATCAAGCTGGCTATGAGCATGAACTTCACCTATGAGGTGCACCTGGTGGCTGATGGGAAGTTCGGCACGCAAGAGCGGGTGAGTTGGGTGTCATGTGGTTTGAATCTACTGGTTATTTAGGAGTTAGTCCTCGTGTATTCCATAAGCTAACAAGAGACTTTTAAAATGGTTTCCCAATGATATGGGTGTTTGCACCAAGCTGTCAAGCTAGGTTCAAACCAGGCACATTGAAGAACCCCCGCATTGCTGGTTCTTGAACACACATGTGCCCCATTGTGTTCACACCGGACTGTCTCTACCTGACACTCGCAAACACCCACCAATTATAGATTTAATGCAAAATGTCGAAGTGGTTCAAATCTCGTGAATTTTACTTCAGGCTTTTTCTTTCCCAGCTTTGTTACAATATATAAAATACTTGGTGTCAGCTGGACACAATCCGCAATTATTAATTTCTCCTCCACATTCTCATCCCCGAGTCGTCACATATTGATGTTTGGTTAAGGACCCCTCCGTGTTATTTTTTAGCGTTTTGGGTGCCGCCAACTCGCCGTTTTTTGACATGCTGGCTGTTCCAATTAAATTAGGGGTCAGAACCTCGGGGTGTGGCCGATACAATTTCCCTAACCCTGTACCCTAACCCTGAGCCTGGTCTGCGTCCGGTTCTGCGCACCGAATGGTGTCTAACAATGGCACACACATTCCAGAAACGCACGCTTCTTTATTTGATCTTATTTAGTGGATGACAGTGTCCTTTTCAGTGCAAAATCAGTTTAAACATGTTTTATGTTGTGTAGAATTTATTATAAACTAGTTCTTTCAGTATTTTCGATTTCAATCAATTTTAAAAAGAAAAACAATCTGACAATTTATCACATCTGAGACTTTTAACTTGTATTTATTTGAGAGAATAGTTTAACTCTTTCTATTTAATCTCTATACTCTATAAAGACTGGACAGCTAGTATTTGGTACAGAAATAGAGCGAGCATTTGCAATTCTGTGGTGATGTGAATGGGAGGAAGAAAGCTTGGGAGGAATAATGAGCAGCGAGGAACTGAAGAGGAGGAGAAACTGAGCAGCAGTCACGACCATAAACGGCTTGACCTCCACAAGGTCACACCCAAAGGAAACAAGCTGTTGCTAGTTTTGAATATACAAACACCGTGATGCTTATTAATTCAGAAATCAGCAGTAGAAGTGAAAGAAGTTGAACTCTGTGGTTTCTCATTTAGGCCACTTCTCTGACGAAGGGTCAGCAGAGGCAGCATCATTCTTGGAAGACGAGTGCAGATAGAAAAGCTGACTTTCTTTGGAGTCGCCTGCAGCAAAAGATTCACTTTAACATTCATGTTTACAGAGCAGAGAACAAGATCCCCGCTAAAACCCACAAGCACACACCAGCAGTCTTACTGTGACGCCTCAAACTCCCTTCACTGCTGATGTCTTTGAACAGTTCTTTCTGGAGCAGAAAGACTGATGGACCTCTGGGTTCTTTTTCTGATTCTCTGCTGATCTTCCTCTTTTGGAAGTTCTGAATTCTGTTTGGTTTGAGAAGTGCTGAGCTTTTTTGTTGGTTTGGCTTCTTGAGTTTGCTCAAGCTGGAGCTTCCCTTCAGCAGATTTCAGTTTGAAGAAAAGTCCTGACAGATTTTACTGACGATGCAGAGATCTTTTATTCTGTTTAGTCTGGCTTATGCACATTCTGAAACCGCATTCATTTCTGTAGCTACATTCACACCGGCCTCGGCAACCCGCGTTTAAGTCACTACTTCCAATGAGAAGTCTGTGTAAACACATGCATATGCATATTTTGGGTTTCCTCGTTTAAAATTCTTACATTTGTGCTTAGCTACGCACATTTAGAAGACTGTTTTTGATTCCCAGAGTGCGCAATGAGTTTCATCCAGTGTGGGTCCTGGGATAAGAACCTTTACACTACTACCTAAGCTATAACAATGTCTCCACTGACTGGGAAACTGCACAAACTGTATTTGCAGTAATAAATTCACTTAATATAAATGTGACATTTTCGAAAAAAGTCACATTTATTGAAAAGAAAAAGTGTTTGCGGTTAAAGAAGGTAGTTTTTTTAGATGTATTTAAACTAACATATTTTGCAAAACTGCAATGGAAACACTGTATTTTAATTAAATGAGTCATGTGACCAACAACCGGATACCACGCTTAACTGTGCAGTGCCTTAGGCTCCACAAGAGGTTCCAGATCATCACACAGCTCATAAAAAGTTGAGTGTGTCATGGGGAATTGTTGGATCCACAGCTCCTCTGTAAATTCTTCCCTGCTGTGTCTATCCTCTGTGGCTGCTTCAACGTAGCTTGTCGTTCAATAAGACGCCGCCATCGCCTTTGATCAGTGCCAGTGCTGCGAAAGAAATGTGGATGTATCTGCTGTAAATTAAAGTATTGTTCACATTCATTGTTGTGTTTTTGAATGACTTATTGTGCACGTTGGTTTGTGTTTATTTGCATAATTATGATTTAATGGAAACAATGTGATTGGAAATTGTGTGTTTTTTTGACATTTCTAAAATTTGATAACGATTTGCACATATGTGTCAAGGTCAGAAGGTTTTGTAGTCAAAGGAGGGCCTAAATCTGGGTCTCCCCGTGCTGGTCTCCAGCCTGGATAAAATACAGGGTTGGGTCAGGAAGGGCATCCAGCGTAAAAATATCAAGCTATGAAAAGCTGAATTGCTATGTGGATCCCTGAAGGGATATGCTGAAAAGGTGACCAACAAAAGGGCCTCAGATTTGGTTGTGACGTATAGACAGCGTCCCCTTTAGTTCCAACAAATTCTCATTCCCAAGTCATCACATTTTGACGCATAGTTAAAGACCCCTCTGCGTCGAGTTTTGATGTTTTGAGAGTTCCCAACTCATTGTATTTTGACGTGCTGGCTTTTCCAATTAAATCAAGGCTCCTCAACCTCCGGGTCGCAAACCAGTATTGGTCCGGTACCGGGACATGGACCGCACCATCGGTACTGGTTCCGGACACAGAACCGGTACCAGGTCTGGGTTGGGGTCCGGTCTGCATCCCGAAAATCGAGGATCCCTTATTAGCATTTTCCCCTGTCTGTAGCCCGGTACCAAGCGGCCCTCTGACCAGTATTGGTCCACATAATTAATGGGAACAGCCAGCATGTGAAAAAAATGACGAGGTGGGGACATCCAAAACATCAAAAACGGATGCGGAGGGGTCCCAACCATACGTCCATATAGGACAAGTTGGGAGTGAGAATGCAATGGTACAGGGGTTGACCCGTAAGGGTAAAGGGTCATAGAGAGGAGTGGCCAGTTGAAGGGACATCTTAAGGGGAGTACAGGTGTGTCTTGAAAAAATGGAATGTACCATTGTTGTGTGCAGTAAGTGTAAAGTATTTGTAAGGATACTGGAAGATTGGTTTCCAGCTCAATCTGCCACATTTTGGGAGAGTAAAAAAATGTAAAATCTGTACAACACAACTGTATTTCTCATACATCACCCTTTCTAGCGTATTGTGTACTGTATGTGTCGGCCACAGCATACTCTTATAAAATGTGCATGAATATTTGCGTTCCCCTCACAGATTTGCCCCTTTTTTGCCCGCTGACAGCCCATATCGTACCCAACTAAGTATTACTCCTTAAATGAAACCCTACCAACCCTTTGATGCTATCAGTAAACTACAGCCTTTCTTTAAACCAATATAAAAGCACACCTACAAGACCATTCAAGATGCTGAAGCCACACCCACAACTTTCTTTGTATTTCAATAATATTTGTAACCAGCAAGCTATTTTTTTATCTACTGATACATTTTGACTTTTTTGGTAAAAATAAATATCTGGACGTCAGACTGCTGTAAAAAAATATGGGTCTGTTTTAACGACCTGACTTGATAAATATGACTGAGTTCGATGCTCTTTTCTCTAATACAACAGGTTTATTCTGGCAATAATAAATAAATGCATTTGTTGAGAACTGTAAAGATAAGTGTTTCAATTCAATCAAAAGCTTTTTATCAAAAACAGTTCATCCTTCACTGAACCATTTATTTGTTTTGGTAAAACATGTGTCTCTTGATGTTTCAATCAATCATCTTTTGTCAGTAAATAAATACTTTTTTTGAAAACATAATAGTTTTTTTCATTCTTCCTTCTGTTAACGTTATAATGAAATACTGCTTCAATTCCAGCAGCTACTGCTGTTGAATGTTGTTCAAATTCAGACAGTGTTTACTCCTTCGTAAAGGCTTCGGTTTATTTGTGCATTCCCTTGACTTTTTTATGTCTTTATTTTGAAAAGGAAGATTTTCCTGTCCATGCATGTTCACACTGTGTTTTAGTCTGCAAATATTATTTTAGATAATTTTCATCATTTTTAATTCCCCTGTATATTTTTTTTTATCTTGACCTGATCCATTCCACTCTCTTTGGGGTCCAGATGACTCCAACCATATATTGATGCATGATTCCTTCCATGACAAATGTGGACAAAGGTGGACAGGATTTTATGTCTGCCATGGACATTCGTGAAACTCAGAAATCAAGGATAAAAAGAAGTTCAGCGCACTGTCTTGTCGGGTCCAGATGACCCCACTTTTAATGTAAACAAGCTAAGGAGAGCAAAAGGGTTACCCAGAAAAAAAGCGGAAACGAACTATGTGTGCTTGCACTGTTTTTTAGCTCTCTTACATGTCCTCCTCAACAATTCCAATGTTCTTCCTTGTCACTCCAGACTTCCTCAGGCATTGAGACAAATTTGAACACCCTGTGATTTTTAAGCTCTCCCACTTAAAAAATTATGGAACGGTCTGCAATGTATAATCTTAAGTGTATATCCACTGTGAGAGACAAAATCTAAAAAAAATCTGGAAATCACACCGTAGGATCTTTTTAATAATTTATTTGTATGCTACTTCTCCAAGTAAGTATTTGTACATCTGTCTATCAGATAGACTTCTGACCCTCAAAGATCTGTTAGTTCACCTTTAAAAACTCCACCTTCACTCCACTTATCTTAAATTAGAAGCACCTGTTTGAGGTCATTAGCTGCATAAAGACACCTGTCCTCTCCATATAATCAGTAAGACTCTTATTGCTAACATGTCAAGACCAAAGAGCTGTCCAAAGACACCAGAGACAAATTGTAGACCTCTAAAAGACTGGGAATGACTACAGGGCAACTGCCAAGCAGTTTGGTGAAAAAAGATCCACGGTTGGAGCAATTCTTGGAAAATGGAAGAAGCTAAACATGACTGTCAATCTCCCTCGGACTGCGGATCCATTAACACTAGAATTCCTAAGCCTGCGCAAATTTGCGCAGGGAAGAGTCCCCCCCCCCTTTAGTCCGAGAGCCCATTGTTGTGTCATGGTG
>NC_050520.1:33568926-33569145 GCF_002922805.2 Oryzias melastigma | reverse complement strand
GTTCCTGTCTGCCCGCCGGCCGTTCCTGTCTGCCCGCCGGCCGTTCCTGTCTGCCCGCCGGTCGTCTCGGTCTGCTCGTCGGCCGCCTCCGAGCTCTCGCCGGTCGCCACTGACTCTACGTCGGCCGCCTACGAGCTCGCGCCGGCCGCCTCTGACTCTACGCCGGCCGCCTCTGACTCTATGCCGGCCACCTTTGCTCTACCCCGTGTGGACACCCTT
>NC_050520.1:33518196-33560667 GCF_002922805.2 Oryzias melastigma | reverse complement strand
ACAATGTTCATGGTTTAAAAGCATCAAAAATGTATCACCCCCCCTCCTACCCCATGTCACCAGTTTGTCATTTATTGTATATGTCTGTTCAGCAGAAGCTGAAAGTTCCAGGGATTCTAGTGTTAAAGAACTCAATGATCCTAAGCAAGGTGAGGACTCTGAACTACATTGGAGGAGCTGGTCAATGACCTGTCAAGCATGACTTGGAAAGTTCTCCTGCTTAAACCAGTACATGTCCAGGCCAACGACTATTTGAATGATCCAGAAGAGTAATGGGAGAAAGTCATGTGGTCAGATGAGACCAAAAGACAACTTTATGGTCTTAATTCCACTCACCATGTTTGGAGGAAGAAGAATGATGACTACCAAATCAAGAACACCATCCCTACTCTGAAGTATGGTGGTGTCATGCTATGGAGGTGTTTTTTTGTCACATTGGACAGGATAACCGCACTGTATTAGGGAGATGATGATCAGGGCCATGTTTTGTGAGATTTTGAGGAACAACCTACTTCTCTCATTTAGAGCATTGGAGACCACAGTGACCTGAAACACACAGCCAGGATAACCAAGGAGTGGCTCTGTAAGAAGCATATCAAGGTTCTGGAGTGGCTTAGTCAGTCTCCAGATCTAAAACCAATAAAAAATCTTTGGAAGAAGCTTAAACTCTGTTTCTCAATGACAACCCAGAAACATGACTGAAACATGAAGATCTGTGTGGTGGAGTGGGCCAAAATCCCTCATGCAGTGTGTCCAAACCTGATAAAAAACTACAGGAACGGTTTGCCTGTGTAATTGCAAACAAAGGCTATTGTACCAAATGTTAACATTGATTTTCTCAGGGATTCAAATATGTATTTGCTGCAGTAGCATACACATAAATTATTTTAAAATCAGACATTGCAATTTTTCAGATTTTTTTTTATTATGTCTTTCAGTGGACCTAAGATGAACATTTCAAACTCTTTCATGATTTTTAAGAGTGAGAACTTGCAAAATCACAGGTTGTTCAAATATTAATTTTCCTCCCTGTATAAACGACAAATTCTCTCCCTGTATCATCTCAGAATTTTTCTAGATCTACGAATAAAGACACAGTGCAACCTTATCTGACCTTCTCTGTTCTTCTCCAGAAAATCAACACGAAAATCTGACCAAAAACTGTCAATAGTATTCCAGAAATCAATATTTTTATACATGACATGGTCACAACATCATCTGTCTCTGAAGTTTCACTCAGTTATTATATTGTTTTGTCCTATTCTTTACAAAGCACAGATTACCTCTATTGACTTATTTATTGTATCTAATGGAGGTTAATCAGGTTGACATGCGAGAAAATGTGCTTTAACCATAGAAATACGGTTCCAACTGCAAAGCACCACAGTAGGGGTATGATGATGTGGGACAGTTTTATTTTTTTGCTTTGAAATCAGAGAGCCTTTTTTGGCTTTCATTGGACAAAAATAGTTATAGTAAAACAAAACATTTACCTTAGGTCTTCAAAGAAAACAGCAACCAGACATAAACCTTTGGTGAGTTTAAAAATATATCTTCCTAAAGCTGCCTACATTAGGAAATAACTGTTGATCCCTGACAGTTCCTGTAAGTCTAGTATGAAACAGCCCAAAAGAATTGTAGTAATCACGGCCTTCACTCTATCCTCCTTCCTGTTCTTCTACAGGTAAACAACAGCAACAAGAAAGAGTGGAACGGGATGATGGGGGAGCTGCTGGGGGGGCTAGCCGACATGATCGTGGCCCCCCTCACCATCAACAACGAGCGCGCTCAATACATTGAGTTCTCCAAGCCCTTCAAATACCAGGGGCTCACCATCCTCGTCAAGAAGGTGGGGGGTTAAGTCTTAAAGCCTCAACTGTACAAATTATCAACTAACATCTTTAAAAACGTCATTAATTTTAAGAATCACATTTTGGGTTGCATTACCACAGTAATTAACTATGTTGATTACTGTGGTATTTTACGATGATTGTGTATTAATCCATTGTGTTCTGGTGATAACATATTTATTAAAAAAATAGATCTAACTTCCATCTCTGACCTGGAATAATGACTTGCCGTTCTGCATTAGCCCTAAAAAGGAGCAAATAATTTTTGTTTTGATACAAATATGGAAAAACATCATGAAACTTGAGAGAAGCACAAACGCCCCTTCTGTTGCAGCATTACATTTTGTAATCAAAAACAGGTTGTGTTAAACTGTTTTTGTATAGTGTCTGAGTCACAAAGAAGTACTTTCACCTTCTCTTACATCTATGTTCCAACCCCAGAAGTTGTAAAAAGGAATTGCTGAACATTTTGAATTCTAAATGAGACACAAATGACTTGAAGCTCCAGAGCAGCATGGGAAGTTCAAGTTCAATGTTGCCTGGTTGGAGAAAACGTCAAGTACTCTTACTCAAATACAAATAAAGCCTCTTAGCTTTCTCCTGGCTGTCATAGAGGCAGGGATGTGTGGGTTTCCATCATTACTATCATTGAATATTGCATTTCCAGAACAAAACACTGTATCTGAATGAAGACGGTCCACTCTCTTGTCTGCTGGCTCTACTCATTGTGTGGAGGGCCATGTTATTGATTTTGTCTATCAAAGTGAGTGCTCTTCTTGCTAATAAACCACCTTTGTATTTGTGTTAATTAGTATGAGACTTGGCTGCATTTTCTGAAGGAAAGCACACAAGTACTTGAACTCACCTGCAGACGTACAAAGAAAATCACATTTCTTTCATTCTAACAGCTCCTGATTTTTGTTATGTCTTCTTTGCTGATTTCACAAGCGAGTTAAAGTAGTCCTGTTGGTATAATAATGTGTTCCTGTGACAGACAGATGAACTCTCAATGGGTCGGAATCCGTCTGCCATGAAACTGCTGTGTGTTTGTTTGAGCAAAGGATAAAAGGGGTGAGTTTGGTTCAGGTCAGAGAACAATCTGAACTGCTGCTGTTTAAAAGATCAAAACCATTTAAAGCCATTTGTGCTTTGAACTCTTCATACCGACATTTATGATTACGACTTCCTCAGGCTTTTGATGTAAACTCAATTTTAGATTCTCTAGATTCTCTACATACACACACACACACACACACACACCCATATATATATATATGTATATATAAATATATATATATACACACAGTTCCCGTTTGTGGATGTAAACTCTATATTTATCATTTAATTTAATCAAATCTCAATCACAGAAAATAAAAAATATGAAATATCTTTTTTGACAGCATTTTATTACGCTGATCTCACAGCTGAACGTTAATATTAATTAATATTTATCAACGCCTTAATTCTGTTTCAATTAATCGCATGCATTAACAAGTTAATATTTATAGTATGTAAGTATATATATATATATATATATATATATATATATATATATATATATACAGGATCTTTGCTCCATAGCTGCCTAAAGGCAATGACTCAAATCCCGTCTATTTCCTCTCTATGTGAAGTTTTCTCCAGGATCTCCGTTTCCTCCAACAGCCCAAGAACATGATTCATAGGTTAATTGATCATCCTAAAGAATGAATGTTTGTGGTTGTGTAGCCCTTGAACAGACTGGTGACCTGTCCAGGCTGTATCCAACCATTGCACAACAGTATCTGGGTTAGCTCCAACAATGTGGTGCCCCCCTAAAAGTTTTAATTGGGTTCAGAAAATAGATGAAATTGTTCTAAAACCATGGGTTCTAAAAGCTTTCAATTGTTCCTGTTGTTAATGTCAAACAGTAAATAAGAGATTTTTGAGTACATCTAGTTTTTTAGGTTAGACTGACTCCATTGATCTGCTTCACAGACCCATGAGGATGTCAATAGTTTCCTGAGGACCATCTGTTCTGGGATTAGATTCACTGCTGGCTTCAGAACAAAACTCAGCGGCCTTAGAACATGACTCAGATCTTTGTGTGCTCTGCAACCACAGACAGCTCAACAGCCCCGTTTTATGGGTCATATACTTTTCAGAAGTATTTTGTAAAATGATGTTACGTGTGGGGTCATTTACATCTGCAGACACGATTTTTAAGTATTTGTAAATTTTAAAAAAAAGTTTGATTGTGTTAAACAGATTTACAGCTTTAAAAAGCTCTTATTTTTTTTAAACAAAGTAACACTACATTCAAAAGTCTTAAAACCTTACCACCCAATTTAAATGTGGATGTTGCCCTCGTGGTAGGAGGGTGGGTTCCATCTCATATCCACAAAAGTACTCATTGACCTCCTCGTTTTTGTTTTAAAGTGTTATTCAAATAATAGAGGTTACAGTTCACAGTTTCAAAAAACTTTTCTTCTTTTCTCTCACTGTCTCCAAAAACTAACTGTAAGAGCTGCATCTGAGGTTGGGAGGGAGGAGTCAACAAATCCAATGCCATTTAAACATGTGCAAGTATAAATGATATGTTTCATAAAATAATCCATTATTAATAGTGTAAATTGGAAAAAATAATAGGCTACATCAGTGGAAATTATACAAAGACTGTGAAACAAAGTGACATTTTAAACCTAATGGGCCTTTATTATGCTATTTCAGATTAAACTATATTCATATATATAAAAATATGTTATACATATAAAAGTCTTTGGCACTCTAAAGAACAAATTATTTATGAAATTTGATTAATTTTTTTAACTCTTTTGTGAAAAAGACGACTTGATCTCTGACACTCTGCCTTTCGCTCCTTATGGGTACTGTCCATATCATGAAACCCTACCCTCAAAAGCATGTCTGCGTTTTGCCCACGAAAACAAACATAACTTTTTTAAAGATGGCCATGCATATTGTGCATATAAAATGAAAGCGTGTTGCCGATCACAGCTAGCTCCATGGAGAAAGTGAGTGTGTGTGTTAGGCTGGGGGCGGAGCTGGCAGCGCAGACTCTTCCTGGAAGGGGCTGTTCCCACTTTGTGACATCACAATGTGAGAATCTGCTGATTGGGAGGGGCTAGTGCTCAGAGAGCAGGGTTTGAACAGAGCAAAATACCGCTTTTCGTGAGGAGTGAAGATTATAATACATTTAAAATCTCAAAATAGTTGATTTTACATGATATAGGCCCTTTAAATTCTGAATTCCAAACTGTTAACAGGTTTAGTTTGAGTTTTAAATGTGTCTTGTTTGAACCTGCTGCGTTAGGTATCAGTTTTAGTCTACAATATAATTAACATTCAAAGCAATAAGACCATCTTAAGAGCTTATTTGAGACAGGAGATGCAGTTGTTTTTTTTTTTTTTTTTTTTTTTGTGAATGGATTCTCAGAGAAGCCGATGACAAACAGCCAGCAGGAGGCAGAGGCTCAGTAAGACCACAGGCTTTCTCCATGTGAACATCTCAGATCGGCTTTCACACGCTGCTGAACTGGGCCGTGTTCAACACCGCTATAACTCTGGTGGATTGTTTTTCAAATGGTATTGATCATCTCTGAGGAATTTCTTTAGCTCTCAATAACTCGCAACTCATCTTGTTTGGAGTCTTTTCATGGAAAGTATTCAGTGTAAAGCAGAAATGGCTGATCAGAAGGATAGGGTGAACGCCAGCAGACGGTTCCAAACAAAGAATGGTGTGTTTCCAAACTACACAAACAAAGCTGATCTCTGTCACTGTGTGTCTTTTCTGTGTGTTTAGGAAATCCCTCGCAGCACTCTGGACTCGTTCATGCAGCCTTTCCAGAGCACACTGTGGCTTTTAGTCGGTCTGTCGGTCCATGTGGTGGCAGTGATGCTTTACCTACTAGACCGGTTCAGGTAAACAACAAAGGACACATTCTCAGAGAAAAAACTCCCTTTAGTTTAGTTGATACACTTTGTTTGAGGAAAATTACAGAATTTAAAGGGTTTAAATGAGGACGTTCTTAACCAAATAAGTGCTTTTTTTTTGCCGCGAGTTTAGAAAAGAGTGATCAAATTTACAATAAAGTTAGAGAAATTGACCCCAATAGATGTTAATGTAATGTTGTGAAGAAGAATGGACTAAAGGCCTAACAATAATAAAGATGGTTGTTGATTAGTGGAATTGACAAGAAAAATGCATCGATTTAACCCTTTAATGCTTGACATGTCGCCTGTGGCACCAAATTAAAACACATATAACATACCACAAATATTTGACAATACACAATCATCCACTGATTCTGATGCAGAAAAAAGCAGCTTCTCATATCATCTTTAATCATATGCAGCACATTACTAATGTAAAGCAGGGCTGGGAATCACTGGGTACCTCACGATACGATGTGATACGCGATACATGGCTCATAACAGCCATGGTTTTGCTATACTGCTAATAACTTACATTATATAGAAGAACACATATTTTAGGGGACAAATATATCCCCATTTATTTTTAAGCTTGAACACAATCATAACAAACAACTTGTGTCTTATTTTGTGTAACAAATAAAATACACTTTTGTGCAACATTGCTGAAATCAATAATACTATGTTTTTGATAAGCATTGACACCAATTGAATTTAATTTATCTGTTAAATTCAATTTAAATGAAATATTGATATTTTGACACACCCCTGAAGTGTTGCATAACGGCACAAAATTATAAAAGCAAAGTGATTGCACCAGCCGACGGGGATTTAGAGTGTAAAGCTGTTGTGTGTCGACAGCCCGTTTGGAAGGTTCAAAGTGAACAGCGAAGAAGAAGAAGAAGACGCCCTCACCTTGTCCTCCGCCATGTGGTTCTCTTGGGGAGTTTTGCTGAACTCTGGGATCGGAGAAGGTGACGAATGTGTTCGGAAAAGCCGTCAGTGTTGGCGTCTGCCTCGCCTCACCTTTTCCTCCGTTCGTTCTGTCCACAGGAGCTCCCAGGAGCTTCTCAGCTAGGATCCTGGGGATGGTGTGGGCAGGTTTTGCCATGATCATCGTAGCATCGTACACTGCCAATCTGGCAGCCTTCCTGGTGCTGGACCGGCCTGAGGAGCGCATCACTGGCATCAATGACCCCAGGGTGAGAGCGAGTTTGTGGCCTCAGATCCATCTCTAAGAAGTCTTAGCATCAGCTTTTTGAAACTTTTTTAACCAGGGCTGGGCGATAAATTGTGTTGTTTAAGAAGATTTATTTCTGGAAAAATCTGGATTTTATTTTTCCAACGCTCTGCTTTCTTGAGTTTTTATTGTTTGGAGTAAGGCTAGCCCAGCAGTTTCTCACTATACGCAGACGCTAAAATAGCAACTAGCATTATCAAATTTAAAATCTGAGATTTTATTCTTATTCTTCTCGCCCAGCCTTACTTACAATTACCAAATGTTTGCATTTTTGTGTGAACGGATCTCCTGTGCTGTTGCTTGTAGCTGCGTAACCCATCAGATAAGTTCATCTACGCCACAGTGAAGCAGAGCTCGGTGGATATTTACTTCAGACGGCAGGTGGAACTGAGCACCATGTACCGGCACATGGAGAAACACAACTATGAGAGCGCCGCTGAGGCCATCCAGGCTGTCCGAGACAAGTGAGCTGCAGGGTTAGCGAGGTGGGGCGGGGCAACAGTCATTGTTCAAACACCTGTTCTTCTGCATCTGCAGCAAGCTTCACGCCTTCATCTGGGACAGTGCTGTGTTGGAGTTTGAGGCTTCACAGAAGTGCGATCTGGTAACAACGGGAGAGCTTTTCTTCCGCTCAGGCTTCGGGATTGGAATGAGGAAAGACAGCCCGTGGAAACAGAACGTTTCTCTGGCCATTCTCAGGTAAAATGACTTCTTTAGTGTTCATGAGGAAAGATGATTGGATGGAGATAGAAGAAGATAGCAGCCAAAAGGAAAGTGAACACAGTTCTAATGAGTTAGCTAAAATGCTAAATAGTAAATCTAATAATAAATAAGCATAGGAAATAAATATGTAAGTTAAATAATTCCCAACATTAAACAAAAGGTTCTATTAAGTGAATTAAAGTATAAAATAGGCAAAAAAAAGGCTAAATTAAGTGCTAAAAGAGACACATTTTAGCTAGATGTTAAACCTTGTGATTGTGCTGAACATCTGGAAATAAATCTCATAATACTCAACGAAGCTCAAAGCTGCTAAAAGGCTATTATTTAATCATTTGTTTTAGTTTTCTTTACTGCTTTGCTACAGTGCGGACGCACACTGCTTTGCTCCCCCTTCTGCTTTTAATTTTCGCTGATTATTTTCCTTTCAAACTATAAAGTTCATTAAAGCCAGACAAAAGAGTCAGACATAAGACGATCAGTCAGTCAGACTTTACTGCGTTCACAGTAACTCTAGAAATGGTTTGTAACATGCTACATGTTAGCAACATTAGCATATTCAGAATATCTTTAACACTCAACCTCATTTGCAACACATTAAGAAAACAGACTAATACCGTTAAAACAAAAGACTCTCAACCTCGTTAGTAACACATAGAAAAAAAACATCTGACACAGCTAAGCATTAGAGGCGTTAGCGTATTCACAAGGACACCCAGAGTATGTCCAAATTTCTTCACTACACCCTACTTAGTAGGGGTGTGTATTGGTAATAGTCTGGCGAAACGATAGGTATCCCGACACATGTTTCACGATACGATAGGTATCGCGATATACCCCAAAACTGTACCAGAACAATTTTGACTTTTTTAAGAGTATGACTCAAATTGGATCTACCTGAATTTTAACGTCTTTCATTGTCATAAAATGGTAAAATTAATCGTCTTTAATGATCACAGCATAAAGCACGGCGACTGTATCTCATATACAAGTTGCTTCTACCCAGAAATTAATGCCGCTTTTCTTTTGGTAAATTACGAAATATTTGTTTTTTAAGGGAACAGTCAATATTGTCTGATTTCTAAAACAAATGTTACAGTGACTTTGCTAACTCCCAGCCTTTTTAGTAACATAAAAAATTCCTGTTCTTCACTGTTACTCATTAGCTGCATTAGCTAATTTAAAATAGGCTAACCCCCCAACCTTCTGTGCAACACATAAAAAACTGATCCTGCTAAAACAAATGTTACTGTGGCTATGCTAACTCCTAACCTGGTTAGTAATACAAACTAAAACACTGTCTGACACTGCTACACATTAGCTCTGTATTCACAACATCCAACGAAACACCTCTCAAAATTGCTTGAACATCACTAAGCACAACCAGTATAAGGCGCTCCTGATTATAAGCCACAGTCGTTTTTTAAAAAAGAAAACAAAAACAATGCTGAATGTGCAAAAGTGAACATTGGGAATGCTAAGCCAATAACGAACTGCCAGATTTCCTTGAAAAGTGGCCAAATAACTGTTGCTTGTATCACTCTTCTCCCACCTCAACAGCTCACATGAGAACGGCTTCATGGAGGATCTTGACAAGACTTGGGTGCGATACCAGGAGTGCGACTCCAGGAGTAATGCTCCTGCGACTCTCACCTTCGAGAACATGGCAGGTAAGGACGAGGCTCCCCCTTCTGGTAAGGCAGAATACATCACACATCACATCGTGGACTCGAAAACCAACAGCATCCTCCACCGCCCTCCTCAGGTGTGTTCATGCTGGTCGCCGGCGGCATCGTGGCGGGGATCTTCCTCATTTTCATCGAGATCGCTTACAAACGTCACAAAGACGCTCGCAGGAAACAGATGCAGCTGGCCTTCGCTGCCGTGAACGTGTGGAGGAAGAACCTGCAGGTAAGAACCTCCGCTGGTCGCTCATCCAGGTGTGAACCACCTGCTGCGTCTTTGCTCGGTGTCCTGAGGCGGTCTGGCTGCCATCGAAAGTGTTCCTCTTTCTGCTCATGCTCGGTTTTTTGCTGCCTTTGCTGTGTTATTTATTTGTTCTTTTGTTTTCTAGGAGCCTTTGACCTCGCAGTGTTCTGTAGACATGTTGACTGAGGACCGTATAAATGTTACAGCTCTCACATCATTAGTTTACCTTCCAGCAAGCATGTTTGTCACATGACCTTCATGTTGTGTTGCCTGTGTTGAACAGAATGGAATCAGGAAGGTAAACAGACGGAGGCTCAGAGCAGATCAGGTGGACTAAGAGACAGATTTCCTGAAGGAGGGAGAAGAAAAGAGCAGGACAGACGTGAAGTGTTGTCTGAGTGTGAAACTTGTTTGCTTCTCTGACCGTCTTTAGTATACTGAGCTTTCTATTCATCATGTTAGTGCACAGCATCAGCTCATGAACTACACTTGGCGGTTCTAATTAAAGCTTTAGGGAGAACGGGTCACACAAAGCACAGATCGTATTCAATAGGACCTATTGGAGATGCGTCTAAAACGCTGTCTTTAACCAAACACCTTCAGAACTCGGCTTTGGCATAAAATATGTATTTTTTTTAAGATTTAGGTGTGTCTTAAATTTTGGCAAATTTCCTTTTCACCATAAAGAAAAACTGTAAGACACAAAAGCCTTGTTTCCACTGAGTGGTCTGGTCCAGTCTGGTCCGGTGTCTTGAGCGTTTCCATTGTAAAATTGACCCATTAAAAGGTACTGAACCAAACTGTACCTCTTGAGGGACCCCATCGGTTGTAGGTCCATGGAAAAGTGGAACGGGATAATTGGGGTGGAGCCGCTGTTGCCACCCGTTCATTGGTAGGAAGTGATGATGACATCAGAAAGCGCCAATATAGCGCTCATTTCAGCTAAAGTTTCCAGTGTTTGTAAGCATTTGGGTTTCTGCGGCTTCCTGTGTACTCTCGAGTCTATGATGAAAATGTCTGCGAACAACAGCCAGGCCTGGTCTGCCAACACATTCTCACTCCCAAATTGTCACATTTGGTTAAGGACCCTCTGCGTCACTTTTTGACGTTTTGCGTGTCCCCAACCCGTCGTTTTTTGACGTTCTGGCTGTTAGCATTAAATCACGGGTCCCCAACCTCTGGGCCGCAAACTGGAAACGGTTCAGTACTGGGATGTGGAGCGCACCGGTACTCTAACCCAGTACCCTAACCTTAACCTGGTACCGGTTCACATCTGGGTCCGCTTTGCTTCTGGTACCAGTTTGGGTCCAGTACCGCATCCGGTACCACGTCCGGTGCCATGTCCAGTTGCAAGTTCGGTGCCGCGTCCAGTGCCAGGTTAGGGTACAAGTACCGGGTTAGGGTATCGGTAAGTGGTAAGAACCAAATCAACACTGCCTAGACCAGGGAAACACATTCTGGCAGGGGGAATGTACCTTGGTACAACACCGGCAGCGTCCTCAGGATCCGTCCGCGCGATCCCCCATCCAATATCATGTGTCGAGGTTTGTGGACCCTTGATTTTACGAACAGCCACCATGTCAAAAAATGACAAAGCGTGTGGGTGGCTTGTATATGTATATATTTTTCTATGTATATTAGTATATGTGACTAGTCGGGAGTGAGAATGTGTTGGGTCTGTGGTGGATCTGCAAACGTTCCTTCCCATCCTTTGCGACGGTGTGATACACAATGAGCTAGTGGCACGCTAGCCGTTCTTTAATAGGGAAGCACCATGAAAACAAAGTGAAAGCGAGGCTTAACTTAGTGGAAATGCCAGAATTAAATGGACCATACTGTACCACTCCTTACTGTTCCATACCAGACCAAACTGGACCGCTCAGTGCCAATGAGGCTAAAGTTTATGAAATAAAAGTGCTCCAAAATCAAACAGCTAACAGTAATAGACCTGCTATTTACTAATTACATTCTGTCACAGCCATTATATCAAACATAAAACTGAATCCTGACATTTGCTGCTAAAGGAGTCAAATTTAGTAATTTATCCTATGTACTTTTTAAGATCATAAATAGAGGCTGTTTGTCTGACATCAGACAGGTGTGTTTCTGCTGTAAGGCCAAAAGGTTTTCTCTGAATTAAAGTCTAGAACTTGAAGTGACTGAGGTGTGCGACACTGGATTGGCCTGGTTAAAGCGCTAACCGGACTAAACTAAAGCAATGATCAGAATGAAAGTCTTTGCACTCTTCACAAAGTTGCAAATAATTCTTGACTTAATTATTTAAATAATTGAAAACAGACTTTCACTTTCATTCTTCCATTTCTTACCACAAGAGCGTTCGAAAACCTTTTGCTAATCCACCTGGATTTATAATTGACATCAAAGATGAAAAAGCAATACTTACAGGATATATTACTCAATATGGCTTCTACAGCTGGTGCACTTAGGTTACATAATATATATTTTAGAATAACTGTGCCAATGTTATCCTCTAAGGTTCTAATAAATAGATTTGTTTAGAGTTTTGAACATCTTAAAAATGAACTCATGTAAAGACACATCGACTGGAACTCTCGACGGACATCTGCACATATCAACGAATGACGGACGCATAATACACTTATAAATTACGTATATCACGCATGTATCACGATATACTGAAATTTAATACGTGGAAAATGGGGAAAATGTAGATAGTGAAGGTGTGACATAACCTTTAGAATCTAATCTTCTCAGAAATACTACATCATGAACACAGTATCAGGGGATTTTATAAATAGCTAATAAAAGTGTGCATCTGGCTTCAGCTAATAAACAAGGAAATAAAGCTGTTAATATGAATAAGATGTTTTTATATGAATTTAAAATACCAAAATTAAAACGCAAGCAAAACCACTATTTGCTTTAAAATTCAAAAATAAAACTTGATAATTGAGCACCATGTGCTACAAAATAAAATCACAGGGCTGTAGTGTAGATTTTTTTTTATGTAATAAACTCAAACTTCTTGCTCACCCTTCAAAATGATGTGTAGCCTTTCTCACACGAACAGAATAGCAGATGAGCTGAGAGCAGAATAACAGGTCCCATCAGAGACTCTCCTTCATGTTTAATGTTAAATTTTTATGAGCGCTTGTTGCTGTGACTGATCTGAGGTCAGTGCAGGACTGAGATCTCTCTCAGAGCAGAGGAAGCTGCACATGTCCACAATAAAACCGCCCTGAGCTCCAGGCAGACAACCTTGTATCTCCTTGAAGACAGAGCGCCCATCTTCCTGCAGCCTCCTATCGCCTCCAATCAAACTTTATTGTTCTCCAAGGATGAACAAAGGGCATCGCTGACCGAATGACCACCAGATTCAAAGGGAGACTCATAAAAACTATTCATCGAGACAAAAACTTATCAGAAAAAAGAGGCATCAATATTTTATAGAGGGTTATAAGCTTTCACCATCGAAGGTTCATGGAACACTTAGCTTTGCTTTCTGTTCTGTTCACGCTTCACTCCAGGATTTAGTTGTTGATTAAAACAACTCGTCTTTAGCACCAAAAACATTTACTTTCAGATTTCCAATGTTCCTTGACTCAGTGGTCTCCAACCTTTTTCAGTCCATGGAGCGATTTAATGTCAGACAATATTTGCACAAACCGGCCCGTATGAGGTTCTGCTTGGCATCTGAATTCTTTAGCTTCCAGTTTATCTTAACTTTTGGTGATAAAGTTTGTCTTCATTCTCTGTAAAATATTTGCAGTTAGTTTATATCTGTATACTAGAACCATTAAAGATATGATATAGATTTGGGTAAAATATCTTCCAAAATGGAAGCTAAAACACCAACATTCGATATTCAAAGTACAATGTATAAACACAAACAACTGTTATTGAAAAAAAAAAACTTTATTAGCAGCATCCGTGTAACAAGAGACATTGCTGAATATTATGTGGTCTATGGGAACAACTGTTGCATTAGGTTTGGCGATAAAAAAATAAAGATATATATTTGGATAGGACTTTTTTATCAATAGAAGAATGAGTCTATCGTGATATAATTTTATTTTGAAGGGTCAAACACCCCCCCGCGGTCGCTTATGCTAATCTTTTAATGTTTGTTTTCGACTGTTGAAGCAGCGAGACATTCGGCTATTTTTAACTGAAGACGAACCCGCTGGATTCAGAGCAGCATCAGAAAGTTAAAAAAAGCATCTATTTGGTGACCTCGATATAGCATTAGCATGATGCTAATGCTAACAAGCTGTCCCATCTGTTGCCTTGCTGTGGTCGCGGGCGGTTTCAAAGTCAGACAATAATTTCACTGAGTAGACTTTAAAACGTGGCAGATAAAATTATTTTATTATTACAAAATTATTTTGTAGGACATTCATAAAAAACTACTTGCATGATTTTCAGTGCATCTGTTATGTTGAAACTATGACAGGAAATAAAAATTTTAATCTGAACAATCTGCGAATGATTACACTTTTTTTAAGCTGCAGTGCATTCAAATTTGACAAATATCGTTTTATGTTTTATATCGTGATATATATCATAATTCCATATCGTAATATATAATCTTATTAAAAAGTCAGTCTAATGTATAGTAATATATCACGATATATAATCACGTTATGTATTGTAATCTATATCACTTAGTTGCAATAAATTCATATTTGGAGTAAAGACTCCTAAATTTTGTCTTTTAAATGTAGCTTCCTTTTATTTTGAAGGAAAAAAGGCTCTACTTCTGTTTCCTCACTGGTTCTTTTACATTTTCCAAATATGTTTATATTTTGTTAATTTTTCCTTAACTTTATTAATTTTGACACCTGACTGAGAAACTTGTTATGCGTTTATAATGAGTCTGACGTGGTGGAGAATCCAAAAGTTTTTCAAAATAAAACTTCCTTCAGAATCAGGTTGTAAATAAAACAGTCCAGTACATGTCCGCTGCCCGGGGGTTTGGGGACCACTGCTTTGATAGATCCATGTTCATATCCTTCCTGCTCTGCTCTGCGTCTTTTATGTTCCTTTTGGGTGTATTGGTCCTTTATTATAATCCATTTACTGTTTACAAAATGTTCCTTTGTTTTACTTTAACTGGTCTTCAAATGCAATCCAACAGAAATAGTTCTGCTCTGTTGAAACATCCATTACTACAAACATTTAGAAAACAGTTCATGTCTCTGCATTAGACTGACTTTTTAATAAGACAATTAGAAATGTTGTTTTTTTTCAGACACCTTTCAGCATCTGAATCCATTTAGGCAGCTTTTTTTGTTTTCTTGAAAACACATTGAGTTTAAAAAAAAACATAAAATAGTGCACCAGACTGTCATTATTCAGTTTATTCTCTAACCCCTGAGACCTTCAACATTATGATTGCTTTTATGATTTATGTAACACATCAGCACTTATTTGGGTCTGCGGTGCCAGCAGTGTGATTGTGGTGTCACTTCACATCTCTTTAAAAGCGTCTCTGCAGCTGTAATGCTGTTCTTCATTTTCTTTTGATGACAGTACTTTTACATGAAATCTTCTCTGTCACAGTTTACACAGTTTTCTTTTGCATTACAAAATCAAACTCAGAAACTCTTATTTCAGTCAGCAGGTTAGTGACTTGTGCTTTAGGTTTCAGGAGAGGACAGACATCAGGTTATGGCCAAATCCAAATTCCTGGCTACAGCTTTGTAGATTGTAGATTGAGACAGCACTTCAAAACGGCGAACGCACTTTCTAGTGAGTAGTGAAGAAATTCAGACTTAGCCAGTGTCTTAAAATTTAGAGGTTACTAACCCTTAATGACTTCATAATTAGTCGCTGTCATCTTTGTTACCACAATGTTGCCACCAAACCAAACCTAAACTAAGGCATTCACACCGATCGCGGCAGGCGCGGTGGAGGAGTCAAGTCTCAATGTTTAGTCAATGTACAGTTGCGATCTGCTGTGGCGCAATTTCGGCGGCAAGCTTGACTCGGCGGTCAATCAAACAGGGACTCAGCTTTGGGCATATGACATTTTCAGTGACTAGATCAAAGAGTGGAAATAAACATTCAAGATGGCCGATCGATGCGAGGATTTTCATCATAAACTTCCATGCTTTTTATCAACCCACGGAGGCTGCTAGGTTCCTGGAAACTGTCCCAGTTACTGTTGGGCGAAAGCGGGATACACCCTGGATTGATCGCCAGCCCGTCACAGAGCTCATTAAGCTGAATTTACGGCTGCGCTAGCTAGCTGCCCAGTGGATAGTTTAGCAAGCTTTGAGCTCTCCTCCCCCGGCTCCAGCAGAGCTGTTAGCGATCGCTGCTATCCAGACTCCGGCAGATCTAGCGAGGTCTACAGCCCAGGCTGCGGGTCCCTGGGCTGCGGGGACGCTTTGTTTGCCTGCCGGCGGTTTGCTGCCCAGCAGCCTTAAGAACCGCCGCGAGTTCTGTTGTAGCGTGCGGGACCGCTCTAGCTTCACGGGCTTATGATGTTTTTCTTATTTTCATCAAGACAACAATAAAAAGATTCCCCAGTTTTATTTTTATTTCCTGTCTCTTGGGTTAGAACTCAAACTGGACCATAGACAGATGGAGGTAATGTTTAAAACAGCCCTCAGGTGCACAAGTGAAGCACACAGAACCCGGAGAGACTCTGGAAGATGTGGTGAAAATAAACACAGCGAGGTGTTTGCAGGGGCCTCTGTAGAGTTCCCCAAAACAGAACAACCCAAGATACTCGCTCAACAAAATCCATGATGTGACAACGAATGAATTCCAGAACAACTTTGGTGGTTGTTCTGCGGCAAGAACGTCAAGGCGTTGAGCAGTAAATTTGACAGGCGTCAAAAAAGGCGATAGACACGAATTTGACGCGCCTGCCGCGTTTGGTGTGAATGCACCATAAGACTCTCACAAACCAGTGATGGAATACTGTCAGAGTTCAACTGAGGACACTCAAGAAAGCACCCTAAAACTGGTCGGGAATGCGTTTACTTTACTTTTTAAAATGTTTTATTTTAGAGACAATTTATACTTACTTTTGTGACAATGCACATTTTTACTTTGGGAAGGTCCTAACTTGGTGTGGTTGCTGTGACAGTATTAGTGATTAGTGTTTTTAATGAAAAAAAAGTAATAACTGATTAAGTTAAATATTTGAAGTTTCAATCAACATTTTGTTCTCAACCCGAGAGCTTGAGGTTATAATACTAAATGTCTATTACATAATAATTAACAGTTACACGTTACAAGTTAATCACTTCTGCTCTATTTTCAGAATAATTTTCAGAAAATATTAGACCAAAAAAAACCACCTAATTATTGTTTCATATGTTTAATACAGTTATCATTTACCAGGATTTATTCATTTGCATACATACACTGTGCAGTTTGATTGCAAAAGATGAGGTTAATTTAATAGATGTTATTCAAATGAAGTTCTGTAATGTTAAATGCATCACTCGGGTCTACTAATCTGTCCCTGAACAGAAGCAGAGCAGCTCAGACCCTCAGCTCCTCGGCTCTTTGAAGCCGCGTCACGTTTGCAGAAGAAGCTGGGAGGCAGATGCTTTCCGCCTCGTCAGCAGCTGGATGCAGCCGTCCGGCAGACCAGCATTACCCACCGTCACTTTTCCATCTGGCTTTGCACTTCAAACAGCACCCGCCACTAGCTAACGGCTAACAGGATGATTAGCACTTCACACGGCTGCGTCCCGGGTGAGGAGTCAGCAGAGCCACTACAAAGGAAATCATGAGAATAGGAAATCGCACTTGGAAAGGAGGATTCAAAAGTGGCTCTGCATGAGTGTTGGATAAAAAAATAAAATACAGAAACAGAAGACATCAATCAGAGACAAAGAGGAGGCTCAGACTCAGGTTGAGTTCACAAAACATCAAAAACAACATTTTAATCAATAATTATGGACTAAATATGCAACTCTAAAACACATATACTGTTCTCAAAGAATCCTAAGTCTGATGCCGTGTTCACACGTGTTGTAACCTACACATGGTTCCCAGGTTTGTCTGTCAAAAACAAAACACAATTTATGTCTAAATAAGTGTGTGACGACTAAATCTAATGAAGTTTTAACCTGACTTCTCAAAATTAGCATCAACTTTTGAGAGAAACTAAATTGTCTGGCCAACCAATGACCTGATCACACATTAACACAGATCCAGGTGTGAAGCATAGACAAAAAGCAAAAGTAAACTTAAAAACACATTGAAGTGGTCAGAAAACCAAGCATGGAAGTTAAATTTTTAAAGTGATTTTATTGGAATATCATCCAAAGTTTTAATGATGTGATAGTAAGAAAACCATCTTTGTCCAGATCTTAACATTTTAACAGATACGTTTAAATTAAATATGTTCTGTGATTTGTGAGATTTCTCTTGATTTTGGTTTGGATGGACCTTCAACAGCTTTAGTTATTTTGCTATGAGGATCATGGTAATATTTTGCCTGATTTGACCAGCAGAACTATCACGGAGAGCAGAGTGTCATCTGCATAGCAACAAAACTCAAGTGAGTGTCAGTGACTGAGATTTAGAAGATGAAGGTCTGATTTGATCATAAAATGATAACAATAAACAAATTTAAAAAATAAAGCACTAAAGAAACGTGGAAAGAGTTTGAGTTTTACAGAAAGTGTGTTCCAGACTGGAGCAGCAGAGCCACAGAGAGCTCTGCTCCCCGTGGTGCTGGTAGATGGTTGATGGAGGATCTGAGCGAGCAGCTGGAGACATGGAGGACGTCAGATATGGAGGAAAGAGGTGGTGAATGGCTCTAAAAGTTTACAGGAGAATTTAAATTGGATTCTGAAAAGAACAGAGTCAGTGGAGTTCTTTTAGGGTGGAGGGGATGTGGGGAGAGAGTTCTGGGCTAACCGGAGTGAATGACTCATGGTCTTTGAGTATCTATTGCTTTTTAGTTACGTGGTTTTTAACAACGGGAAAATATTCATGCTTTTATTTTGCTCTATCTGAGACTCTTGAATTACTGTAGTATTCTGTAATCAAAGTCTTCCACTGCTCTCTCCTTGGTGGGCTTTACTGGGACCGCATTGTCTCAGACATCCAGTTTTGCCCACTAGGTAAAAAAGTTCTGTTAATAATTAAAAATGAATGTATGTTTTCATTATTTCTTGATGCCACTCTCAATGTGTTTGCAGCAATGATGTATGAAAACCAGAACTTTTTCTTTGTTGTTTGATTTTGTGTTGTAATTTGTCATCAAACCCCATGAACGGATATGTCTCGCTATAGACTACCAGGGTTCTATGTTTTCATCTGCTGTGATGGCACAAGTAGCAAAACGCCTACACAACAGAATTGTTATTTAGTATGTGGTATGTTAATACCATTGTTAGTGATTTTGTTGTGTTTCATTACACAAAATAAACTAAAGAAATAATGATGATTTTTGTGCTGCTGGTATTAACTGCTGGGTTGCAGATTGGTAACCATTCTATTGAGTTTTTAGTGTTGACCTGTCCTAGTTCTAAAAAATTGTGTATCATGTTATAGATGATCTTATATCACAATAATGTATATATCACGATATATCAAAATAAAGTATATTTTCTGTTATTCTCTGAAAAAATGTCATCACTTACTTTTTTCTGAATTTACTTTTTTCAAGTAACATGTAACTGAATAGTAACAAATGAGATACATTTTTTTAATTTCCAGTTTCTTAGTTGGAAAAAAATGTTTTCTCATAAGTTCAGCAATAAAAATAAGCAAAAAAAAATGATAGCAGAAAAGTGCACGATAGAAACTTTTCCATCGCCCACCCGATATGCATCGTCATACTGCCCAGCACTACAGTTTTTCCTAGCTTTCAAGTATATATTCAAGTTAGGTTTGTTTATAGAACATATAAAGAAATGTTGAAGAATGCTTAACATTACACAAAAAATGAAAATTCAATGCTAAACTGTTATCATATGTTGATACAAGACCATTCTGACACGACAAAAACATTTTAACAATGTTAAACGAAATGCTAACAGTGCTTATAATGAATGCTAATTAACTAATCAGTAATACACTGAAAAAAAGCTAACTCTGAGCTATGCAAAAAATAAAAACATGCTAAATAAATGAGAGCTGCTAAGTTAAATACATAAAAAATATGCTAATATTAGTGGAAACATACTAATACTATTCGCTATTTTGGTAAATATGTAATATTACTGAATACAAGCTAACGCTAAAAATGCTAAAGCGTTAACTAAACTTAAAACTCCAAAATTCCCTTTACAAGCTTTGCAAATAGTACAATAATTAAATTTTCACTTTTTTACTATCAGTTTTAATATAACTCTGTATTTTAGGCAACTAACCTTTTAAATTAGAACCAATTTAAATAAAAAAAATGATTTTTTTGAAGTTTTCTAAGTAATTACCTAGAACTTCTTTAAGACCCACTCTGGTGAAAATCTTAATTTTTTTAACATGTTCTTGTGGCATTTTTCTCTCAACAGAGGAAGCTTAAAATTGCATTTCTATGTATTTTTTTATTTATTCTTAATAATTTGATTTTGTATGCAACCTAGCAATTAATGTAAATAAGCACATTCTCTTATGAGGTGTAACTTCATTAAAAAAAAACAGTATTGGCTGTTAAACTGTGGGGTTTGATGGCAAAAGTGCTGATTTCCAGCCCTCATCTGTACTTAAAGTTATTCCGATAATGATGATGAAGTAGTCATCATGTCAGGCTCACCATTTACCCCTTCTCCCTTTTAGAAGAGAGGATTTTATCAAGGTACTTTGTTAGTCAAAGGTTTTATTGTGACACTGTCACTACTCCATTCAGGCCATCTTTGTGCCCCCTCCACCTCTGTATCCACCCACACCACTCCCACCCTCTTTTACAAGAAATGTTCCCTTTGGTTTCCCACTCTGTGTTCCTGTGTTTGAGCCTGTTGTCGCTGTGTTGTGTGTCTTTGGATGTGTTGGGTAAAACGGATCAAACATCTTGTTTTACTGAAGTGTCATTTCATCTGAATATAAACTAGTAAAGCACACTTCATGTTTAAACACCTCACTAGAGCATGAGTACAGCAATAAAAAAACAAATACTTGCTCAGATGATAGGGAGCAATGTTTATTTTGGCAGTTTTTTCAACAACACATTGACCGCAAACAGGTTAACATTTGCAACACATTTCATGCACAGTAGATCGGTCAACCTGTAAGGACCAGTTTTTGACAAAGACCAGGGATGTACACATTTTGGCTTAAAATAAATTATACTAAAACAGCTTTTAATATATTTTCCTCTTCATTTGAAATATAACATGAGTTTGAAGGCTTTAACATACATAAAGCTGTAATAAAGTCTTTACATTTAAATTTAATTTAAAATGACCATGTTGTTATTTTAGAATCAGGAACATATACAATTAGTGAAAGTCTAGTGGATACTCGCTGTCTAATGTTGCTCCCTGTGGTACAAACCTGATTAAATCAAATGTATCGTCTCCAGCCACTGCACATCACTTAGCTGTAACTCACATTCTCGTCAAAATTCTCATTTCAAATAGACGTCCAGTTTGTCAAACTGCTGGTTTGAATGTGTGTGAGCCTTATGCACAGACTGAGGCTCGCTCACACAGAAGAATCTCAGACTTTGGAGAAAACAGCAGGAACAGACTGCGGGCTGCAGGCGCTTTCATAACCTGCTGCTAAGATGAGCAGATGGAACACGGTCTCACAAACACACACTCTTCACACACTGGACTCACTCAGTCAATATATAGAATGAGAATGTTTATTTCATAAAGCTGCTACTATCAAATTAAACAACTGTTACTACCCCACACGGCCTAATCCTAAAATAGACTTTATACACTAAACCCTTCCTTATCCCCACACACACAATGATAATCCTCTTCAATGTTCTTTGTTTGAAGATAAACAATTTTATGAAACACATTCAAATCCTGAACTGTATGTCATTTATAACTTGTAATGACGGCTCTAAACGAAACGTGGAAGGTGAAATTAAACCAAATGTTCTTGACAAATAAAACCCAGTAATTCCTAAACAAATCTCAAACAGATGGTAACGGCTCCTCCCGCTGTTAATTCCCTCCTGAGCTTCTTTTTTTTTTAGCGCAGAAAATGAGCAGAGACGACCAATTTAGAAAAGCTGTTAACCATGAAACTGTTGCTCCTCACACTGAGCCACAGATCCAGGAAATATCAGACGAGCCTTGTTTCTGTTCATGACGTAGACGGTAAGGTTGGGTCCAGTGTTGGGGTGGAAGATTAGTTTGTATGAACAAAGTACAATATGGAAAAAGTAAACATCATAACAAAATGGAGAAAAGAAACCACAGAAACTAGACTTTAAATAAACTGAAACTGACTGAATAGAAAGAAGACAGGAAAAAAAGAACAAAATACTGTCATATTTTCTCTGTAATATACATTACATTGTAACCTAGACATTTTTATCAAAAGCAATTTAAGCTTTACCATTGAGGTCCAGGTCAGGTTGGGCGTCTTTCCTAAAGTTACCGTGACTATCTCGCTGGAAATTCGATTCCTTGACCAACTAATAAGCAGACGGGCAGCACAGCCCTGTTCACTCAATAAAGCTCAGGATTCAACTGAATGTGTGAACATTTATTAAAGCACTATAAAAAAAAGAGCTAAAAAGATTCCCTTCAAGAGTTGGTGATACTGGGATTTTGGATATTAATCCGATACTTTTTTCTTGAAATGTTGTGTTATACAATAATTTTGGAACTGCGCAATTTTTCGTTACCGTAATTAAGTATATAGTTAAAAAAAGGACTTTAACCCAATAAAAGTGTTTATCAACTAATTACATTAATCTGAACTGAACATACATCAAATATAGAACGTGTATATTAATAATGGGAAAATACAATATGAGAAAACAGCAAAAGAATAACTGTACTAAAAACGAATATATTTTTAAAAAATAAAGTAAGTAAACTCAAGCTCTTTTCTGTATGTATTGGAGAAAAACCCTGGTATCAATATATGTCTGAGTATCAAAACCTTAGTATTGATACTCAGATCAGTATACCCACCCTTAGATCACTCTATCCTGAACCCTAAAGAAGTTAATTTGATGAGAATAAAACTTTTCAATCCTTCAAAAAAATCCAGTTTTCTTGATTGATCTCCCAGAGGACAGATAAATTACTGTCTGCTGCTTTTACTCTAGAATTTAATTGGTTCAGTTTCAATCAAAACCCTTTCCTCTAATTAATGTGGTTTGCTTTGGTTTCACACACAGTGCTCTTCAGAGGAAACCAAAGTCTAAAAGGAAGAAAAACATGAAAAAGTCTTCAGTTGCTACAGCTGCTCACTGGTAGTCAAACTTTGACCAAGAACTGCAGTGCTGCTATATTGTGGATCAGTTTTTGTAGTGTCGCTGTTTTGGGGAACTTTTTTAGAGCAATTCTGTTTTCTTTAAATTATTAAATCTTTTAAATTCATTGTTTTTTTGCATCCTAATTGACTGTAAATCTATCTCCTGTACATCATTTGTGCAGTTTACCACATTTACTTACAATTTGGATTGAGATCAGATCTTTGTTTTCATTCTCCAAAATTGAATTGTTTTTTTTTTTACAAAGGTTTGAACCTTGAGAGCTCAAAAAAAGGGTGAAAATATTCATCTCTGTCTGAGAAAAGTGTCAAGTGTGTAGTAACCTACCTCTTTTAGACATCTTTAATAAATGTATGTAGAACATAACTCCTGCAATAAAACAGGGAACACGGTATTAAGAAGAAAACAGACAATTTCCACTGCTCTGACTCAGATTCATTTTATTTCTTAGCCCAATATCACAACACAGTGTCTCAATGAGCTTCACACCAATAAATGTACAAGGACATAGAATCAGTCATAGAAGATAAACAATAGGTAATAGCTAAACTAAACTAGACTGACCCTAGACATCCCTGCCCTTACACCTTCCTTCTCGGTGAGGAAAAAGTTCTAAAAAAAAAAAAAACAATTACAACAAAAAAGAAGCAACTAGAAGTAAAAAGTAGTACTGTGAATGAATAAATGAAATGAAATACTGTATTTGCCACTTCTGTGAATAGATTTATCTCACACTTGTTGCATTGTGGGATGGTTTTTGATTGGCATACCTTCTCTGGTTTGTTTCCTCATTTTGGTCCATGGAAGTCTGTAGAGCATTCACACTGTAAGGGAGTTGTACCAGAGTCTATTTACATATAAACTGATTTATTTTTTTCTCAAGTAAATCAGTGTTTACTTGTTTACCCAGAGGTCAGATGAGTTCCGACAGTTTCAAATAAAGTGGTGAATCCAATGAAAACAACCTCCAGTACAAGTAGATAGAAAAAAATGTATAAGTATTTGTGAATACATCCTGAGGTTCAGAAATAACTAAATACAGACACAAAATCCACACCCAGTAAGACAAAATAACAAGTTTATTGAAATCATTATGATTTACAAAAGAAAAAAAACCTTTTCTGTTAAAAAGTGAAAAGTCTAAAACGGTTGTGTCCAAACAGTACTCATTGGCCGGTGTCCCACATTCAAGCTTCTTATTGGCTAAACGCTCCGGATCCAGGTAACCAGCAGAGGCAGGATATTTGGAAAACCAGCAGGAGGCCGGCCCTCGAGGCCTGACTTTGGACACCCCTGGTCTGGAAACACAATGGCTCACCGACTTACATATTTACATAACTCGTGTTGTATATATAGGGCGTTGCATAAATATATATACAGCATAGGGGGTTATATAGAGCATTTGTGTCCAAATCTATAATAGCAAATTCCAATGCCCTGGAAATTTTTCATTTGAAAAAGAATGCATTTACATTTTATTTTTTATAAACCATCCAAGTTTTCATTATCAAACACAGCGAATAGCCTTTGTGAAATAGTCATACTTATTGAAATAGTCATACTTATTTGGTTTTTACTTTAAGAATTGGTGATCACATATTTGAAGTTTTAAGTAAAAAGTATTGAACATGGTATTTAAGCAATCCGGGGCACTAGATAGTCCCGCGCTATATAGTCTTTAGTAGTTAGGGATTAGTGAAGGAATTTGGACATAGCCAAAAGGATATATTCCTAAGTGTGAAACTTTAAAATGTTCAAGGTAACACTTATATTTCTTTAGTACTTCTATGAATAAAACAATATAGTTTTCTCTTGGTTTAGCGTAATAAAATGTGTCTCGCAGGATTTCACAGACTACTTTTACTATTACTAAGGTTTATAGTAATTCTTTCTGCAGTCATTTTAATTATAAATTGCTTCTGTATTACAGATTAATTTGATAATTGATAAACTGTAATCCCTGCTCTTATCCAAAGTAATCTAATAGATAGTCTGTGTCGTATAAAGTCAGGGCACCTTGATAACATCCACACTGCAGGCTTGTCTGTACTCCAGAGTATTCATCACTGTAACAGCACACAGGTGTGTGTGTGTGTGTGTGTCACCTCCACACTGTGTGCGTCCGTCTGTGTGAGTGCGTAGCGCTGCTGTGTCTCTGCCGCGTGTTAATGTGTGTGTGCACCTATCATATGATTTATTTTAGGATAGGAAAAGTGGTAGAGCAGAGCCCGAGCCCAAAACCTCTTTTAGGTCCATCACTTCGACCTCCGACCTCAAACGCCGTATGGCCCCCGGGGACGCCACGGTAAGGAGATGAAGACCACCTCCTGTCCTCCTCTTCTTTCTTCCAGCGCTTCATTCCATCTGTTTTCTGTCTGTTTTTTTTTTTTTTTCCATTCGAACCTCTTTGGTTTTGCCGACCTTTAGTTTGATCTGTCATTTGTTCTCCTCCCTCCTTCTCAGCTCAATCATCTCCTTGCTGACTCATCACGGGTGTCTTTCTGTCAATCAGCCATTCTCTCACCTCCATCAGCTCACTAGTACCACTAAAGACAGACAGACAGACGAGAGGAGACAGGGTTCAGCTCGTTGGCTTTTCTTCTCACACCAATCACGTTGTCCTCTTGCAAAGGAGAAGTGAAGAGGGTCAGACTGTGTGCTCTCTTTTTGGCTGTTTTGGTCCTGTCTGTCCTTGTCCTCCGTGTTTGTTTGTTCTTCTCTTCCTCTCCTGTCTTCTCTCTGTCTCTTCATCTCACAGTCAAAACAGTTTTGTCTTCCTCTAACGACCCCCTCTGGTCCTGGCAGGTTTCCCAGCACAGATTGATTTTCCCGCTCTAACTCCTTCAGCTCTGCCTTTTTTAAACAGATTCTCAGTCTAATAAATCTTTCTCCCGCAGGACCCCGCGTTGCTTTTGGAGGCTTGAACCGTCTGATTCTGTTAACCTTTTCTTTCAGATGTTACAAATCTGCTCTGATTTTGTCCATTTTGCATCCCTTCTCTTTCAAATATTGTGAGGGGACTTAAAATGGCGTTGAACTTTGTGTTTGGAACTTATTTCCCCGCCTGAAAGTGGGGACTCATTTCTCTCTGTGGTCATCTTTCTTTATTTTTCTATATGAGTGTTTTTTCTCTTTCACTGGGTTTGAATGGTGTCCAGACTACATGCTGTGCGACACACACACTGCCTCTGTCCTCCTCTGCAAGCACGACCGACTGTAGGCACCAAGCATCACGCCAACACGCCAACATGGAGCCTCCTGTTGGAGCACAGAACGCATCCAGTCATGTTAGCAGCGGTGGAAAGTCATTTACACTCATTGTCTTTATGGTTAGAGTCAACATTTGAAAATATGTTTCTAAAAACGAATACTTTCTAAAATATTCTACCGTCTTTTTTACAAAGGGTTTTAAATACTGAATATAAATCAACAGAAAGTAGTGTTTTTTAAACAATTACAGCAAAAAAAGACACCCTTTGCAATAAGAAATGGAGAAAATTAGCAAAAAAGATGATTTTTACTTTAAAATTGATTTAGGAAAAGCATTATACATGTATTTATGTGTGTACATATAATTTTTATGTTCTCTTTCTTTTGCTATCTTATATTCCAAGTTTAAAGTATTTTAATTCTAAATTAGCTTAATGCTAAATTAGCTTAGTATTACACTAAATTAACATAAAGCTAAATTAACGTAATACTAAATTAGCTTAATGCTAAATTATCTTAATACTATAAAATTCTTAACTAAGTGGACTTAGCAGATGAGTGAATGCAAGAGCTAAACAAGACAAATATTTCCCACTTTTTTATTTTTTTATTTTTATAAATGGCGGGTTATCACGTGAACCTACGTGAGTTTTACAAGGTTGACTGCAGAGCCTGTGGCTGCAGCGATCCAGTAGCCAATGGGAGTCATCTGCCATGGCTAGACAGCTCCTGCGTCGCACCTGAGCTGTGGCGCTAGCTGTGGGACCTTACACCGGACTTACACAGTCTGTTTGGGGTACTCTCCCTTGCGTCGTGTGGGGACTCCATCTCATGACTGTCAGTTAGTCTAGATGTCCAAATCCAGGCCCCTAAACACACCAAGTCCAGGTAATCAGCAGCAAAAGAGACAGGAATTCTTGAAAACCAGTCGGAGGCTTGCCCTCGAGGCCTGGGTTTGGACACCTATTTGCATTCCGGTTTGTCGCCCCTCCCCCTTTCCTCCCAGAGGAGTGGCTTGTCCTACCACCCCTGTGTCGAGTAGTTCATCCAAAACTTCTGCTATCAGACCTCATGCCCTCTGCGCCCTCACTTAGTCCTTGGAAAATCATCTGTGGCAAAAAGTGTGTTATCTACAGCGTTAACATGCGTTGTAGCATGGGCACGTCACCTTTAATCTAAAATAACATTTTAGAAATTATTATTTTGAAAGTGCAACAGAATTTCTTTTATTATCTGGACCTGTTTCCTCCTCTCTGACTTTTATCTTCGACATCAACGTGTCGACGGACTGAAGACAGTGTTGCTTCCCTGATGATCACACTAATTTTTTGTGTCAAAGCAGGTGAGACCCACTGAAGACAGACCAGTGAAAATCAACTGTTACCCTCCTGCATCCATATGGCGGGTTGTATGGTTCCTGAGGGTTTTTGGGTTGTCTGGGCCCATGGAGGGTCATACACAAGAAAAAATGAACATTCACTTTTTTATTTTATGGAATCAATCTTAATATTTTGTATGGGCCACAGATTTGCTAAATTTGCAACACTATGATGTAAAGTCAAAATGATATACAGTGATTGAAATAATATTAATGTTAAAATATTCTGGTTGGATGTAAAACAGATTTAGATATAAAAACGTACATGCTATCCTCTGATCCTAGTGAATAAAAGTTTCATGTCCAGCATGTCAGCGTGGACCTTCAGAGCAGATAACATTATAGATGATGATGTTTAATTCATCGTCAGCCGCCCGAAACCTTCACTTACATAAGATGAGTGATTTTAAGTGATATTTTGCCAAAAACCCTCTGGGAGGCTGAAGCAAAATGAAAAATGTAAACTAAAGCTTTTGCTGTAAATTAAACATCAAACCGACTATTGGTGTGATATGGTTCTATAATGTCTAATGTGGGAGGGTTCAATCCTCAGTCAGTGAATTCCAAACTTAGCTTGGTTATTCTCATCCATTCACGTTAAAGCCTTATCTCAGACCGCCAGACATTCAAATGAAATACAAAAGAGGAAAAAGATTTTTCCTCAAAAACTGTCAAAGAAAATTCAATCAAAATGAATTTGTTCAAGCAACATTGAAAGGAGAAAACATGTCTTTTTTGGAGGTATTCTAGGGCCTAATGTCTTTAACCCTTTAACACCTGAGGCGTCGCCTTTGACGCATAAACACAAAATCTGCTGGAATTACATTGAACAAGTTAGCAATTAAACAATTACAGTTAATTTAAAAAAAAAAAAACACAAGAGCTCCGGTGTTAAAAGGATTAAATAATGTTTTTAGATGTTTTTCTTCGTGTTGGCAGTGTGTGATTTATGATGGTAGATCGGTAATTCACTGGTAGAGGGATTACCCTTAGATTGTGGGTTCAATTCCATAGTTGAGTCACACTAAAGACTCTAGAAATCAGATTTAATGCATCCTTGCCTTATTCTCAGCATTGAAATATAGAATTATAGAGAGGTTAACCAAACAAATGGATCTTGAGCACAGCTGTGACTGCAGCTCACGGCCTCCCCAGAGGATGGGCAACAAATTTCACACACCGAGGTGTGGGACAACCAGTGAAACTTCTGTTATTTACTTAAAATGAACAGAAGGAACCTAATGTTAATGACATTTTATTATTTCCTTTATTCCTCCATTCCTATTTTATAGTTTTTTTTCTTCAATAATTTATTGTAGAAATAAAGAAAGAAATTGTAGGAAAAAACAGACCAAAGGTCTATGAAAGAACTTTATAAAGACAGAGATCATAAAGCGGGGAAAAATATACTTTACAGTGATGTCACACTGATATTAAATGTTATATTTTTATGTTTTGTAACTGAACATGTAAAACTTGATTTGGAATTGTTTTGGTCTAAATTTTGCTCAGTTGCTAGGAGCAAGAGCAAACAGATTTGATTATATTTAGGAAAGTTGTTTGCCAACTTAGTTAACTTTTGATCATGAATCAATTTTTTTATGATAAAAATGTATTAATTTTTTTGAACAACAACATAAATACTGCTATAAGGAGACTTTGTCTGATAGTCGAACCTCAGATCCAAGAACAACAGTACGGTTTCCGTCCTGGTCGTGGAACAGTGGACCAGCTCTGCACCCTCTCCAGGGTGCTGGAGGGTTCATGGGAGTTCGCTCATCTAGTCCATATGTGTTTTGTAGATTTGGAGAAGGCGTTCAACTGCATTCCCCGTGGTGTCCTGTGGAGGGTGCTCTGGGAGTATGGGGTCCAGGGAGTCTTAGTGAGGGCTGTTCGGTCTCTGTATGACCGGAGCAGGAGCTGGTTTCGCACAATCAGACCTGTTCCCAGTGCATGTTGGACTCGGGCAGGGCTGCCCTTTATCACCGGTTCTGTTCTTAGTCTTTACGAAAAGAATTTCTAGGCGCAGCCAGGGGCTGGAAGGGATCTGGTCTGGGGGCCACAGGATTTCATCTCTGTTCATCATCTCATTGCAGGTGATGTTGTCCTGTTGGCTTCATGGAGCCGGGACCCCCATTTAGGGCGGTTTGGGCCAGAGTGTGAAGCGACTAGGATGAGGATTTTAGTCTGAGGTGATGGTTCTTGACTGGAGAAAGGCAGTTTGCCCTCTCATGGTGGGTGGAGTGCTCCTGCCTCAAGTGGAGGAGTTTAAATACTGTATCTAATAATAATATCTTGAGATAGGGTGAGAAGCTTGGAGTAGAGCCACTTCACCACATTGAGAGGAAACAGTTGAGGTGGCTCGGGCACCTGGTCCGGATGCCTCCTGGACACCTCCCTGGAGAGGTGTTCCGGGCATGTCCCACTAGGCAAAGGTCCCGGGAAGACCCAGGACACACTGGAGAGACTATGTTTCTCGGCTGGCCTGGGAACGCCTCGGGGTCCCCCCAGAGGAGCTGGAGGAAGTGACCGGGGAGAGAGAAGTCTGGGCATCTTTGATTAGACTGCTGCCCTCGCGACCCGGTTCCAGATGATTAGAAGAAGATGGATGGATATTATAAATAGTATTAGTTTCACAAAAACTATAGCTGTTTTAATTTATATTTATTATTTTTTATTTTACACTTAAGTGTTGAGAGCTTTACATAATTTTCCTTAACTTAAATTTATACTAAGTATTAAAATGTGTTTTATTAGTAAACTAAATACAGTTATGTCAAACATTAAGAATCCAAAGAGAATCCAATTATTCAATACGGATAAAAAAAAAAAAAAAACGGGAAATAATATTTACTGTTTCTATTTATTTTTCAAAAATAGAAAAAAAAATCAAAAACGTTTGTAAATCTGACCTGGTATTTCTGTCTGATATACATTGCTGTATTTAAAATTTCAACCATTCTTTCCCACTTAAACATCACAGCACTGAGAATAAAGGCTGAGGGAGTCAGTATCTCAAACGCACATTTCTTAAAAAAATAAAAATAAAAAATTGTAAACGAGCAAAAAAATAATGTACAATTCAAAGTATGTTTTGATCTTTCCTGGTTTTTACATGAAATGTTTTAAAATTTTCTTTAAATTTAAGTGGATGGTAAGAAAAATATGAATATATTTGCTGTCTAATAAAAATAGGTTAACATTTAAAAATACCACCTTACAAATGTTTTGATCTACATAACAATACCCGTGTGGCGTGATGGAGAAATCCATGTTTATGATTAACATATGTAACAACCAGGAATGTTATAATTCTCTTCATTTTCCAGCTAAACTACAAGGCAAAAAACTCTAAAATTAAGTAATTTATTGAAGAAAATGTTACATTTCATCAAAATTTCAGATTCTATATTTAATGAAGTGTCTCCCTCAGTGGAAGCCATTAACAGGGCTCTTGTGATGTTTATGAAACTTTAAATACAGAGGTGTAAATAGCAGGTTTGTTTTCGCTCAGAAACTCCAAGAAAACACAGTAAAAATAATTTTAAAAAAATAATTAGTGAACTCTTTTCCACTGCTGCTAACATTGATGTCAAAGGGATAAAAATAAATCTAAAAAAGCTCATTTAGGGGAAGTCACAGGCTGTGAGTCAAAGCGTAATTAACCTGTGTGTTGTTTTTCTTCTCTGTTTTTGTCCTCTTCATGTAGCCGTACCCGACTGACATCACCGGCCAGCTCAACCTATCAGACCCGTCCGTCAGCACCGTGGTCTAAGAGAGGCTGAGAGGGGAGTGCGAGTGAGCTTCACTGCTGCTGCTGCTGAGCCACACACACAGAAACACACACACACACACACCGTGCCTAAACACACATTGCTAACACAGACGGACAGGAAGAGGACAGGATGGCTGCAGGTCACTGAGCCAGCTCACCCAAACCAACAGTCATGAGGACTGAGGCCATCATGAGTTTCCCGCCTTAAAGCTTTGAGCTAAAAGAAGCCGACCGGTCAAAATGTCTCCAAAAAGAGTCCCTGATGTCCCCATAGTGCACAGCAACATGTGCTCAAATATTCAGTTCAGGTTCAAAAATCTTCTTGACCTGACTCCCATTCAGGAGATGTCTCTATAGGGCCAGCTGATAGATTACCCCATTTTCTGCACTACAGGCCACACTAGATAATAAGGCTCACTTTTTAACTCATTTCATTTACTAGGCGTACCAAACTACAAGACTCATTTAGGGACACAAGAGAGTCAGAGATAGGTCCATCAGTCAGACTTTATTAAGTGCATTCACAGCAAGTCTATGCCACACGTTAACCACGTTAGAAGCGTTAGCTGCATAGTCACAGTTAGCATATTCACAACCTGTAACTCTCAACGTAAAAAACAAACTAATACCGCTAAAACAAATGTTACTGGGACTTCACTAACTCCCAATCTTTTTAGTAACATGCAGTAAAAAAACCCAGTCCGACACTTATAATTATATAACATATTCACAACCCGTAACTTCTAACTTTGTTTGTAACATGTAAAAACAGACTGATACCGCTAAAACCAACGTTACTGTGACTTTGCTAACTCCCTACATTGTTAGGAATATGCAATAAAACCACGGTCCAACACTGCTACGCTTTAGCCGTGTTAGCGTATTAACAGCCTATGACTCCTAACCTCGTTTGGAACACGTAAAAACAGCCTAATACCGCTAAAACAAATGTTACTGTGACTTTGCCACCTCCCAACATTGTCAGTAACGTGCAATATAATAATACCGCTACACGTTAGCCATGTTAGCATTGTTGTAATAACGCCCAACCTTGTTTGGAAATCGTAAATGATAAAACAGATATTTTGACAGAGCTCAATCAGAATTGCTTTAACATCAAACGCAACCAGAACCAAGCACAGATTATGCCATTTTGTTTGTAATTAAGGCTTTTAAGTGCGCCTCACAGGGCGGAAGATACAGTGATTAGCTCTTTTGTGAAGTAGCATAATTAGAAGACCCACTCGGATGAATATTGCATTTTTGATGTTTTTAACATGCTCTGGTGGCATTTTTCTGATGATGGAAGACATATATATAAAATAAGAATCTTAAAATTAAAATTTTTGAGTATTTCTTTATTCAAATCACTGTGAATCAGGAGCAGATAAAAACCTAAGGTTTGAAAAAGAGCCTATTTGTGACGTAGAAAATACGCTGGGCAGGCCATAATCTCCCTGCTCCGCTCCATCCTGATGCATCTTTTTGTAGACAAATAGATCCATGAACGTCTTTGTTTTCCTCGTCTGGGCTAGAATTTGGCTGTACAGCTGGATAGCTCCAACAGTGCTTGCCAGTTTTGTTGCTCTGCTAATGTTAGCTTGAGGGGCTGTAAGCTAGCAGGAGAAAGTGTAAACGGAGAGCTCTCAACAAATTTGATGGGGAAGCGGGGGAAGGGTTATTCCATTCCACTCGGAGTCAAAGAAAGCATGTCCTAGAAAACAATACAAGTTTTTTGAGTTTGGCTAAAACAATCGTAATTTAAGGGTAGCCAAACAGGGAAGTTGGAGGCTGACTCCACCCACAGTCAAAATTTGAGAATCCAGTCAGAGGGGTGGGGCTTTGGGGCAGGACTGTTTTCATTACCGGAGCTGCAGATCGTGACGTGGGACTTGTGAAATGACGGAGGACTTAAACGGTTTGACCAATCACGAAATTCAACTGTAATACTTCGATTTAACCTGTAGGTGGCAGCTCACAGACAGTTTTTAATGATGTTTTCAAGAATTACGTTTATTTTAATTTGTCACAAATTTGGCAATGACCAAATGACAGCACTTTTATAGCCCTATTTATAGAGGTCGACAGCCAAAAAAAGTTGATTTAGGTTTGGTTACCCTTTACAAGACCACTGGGAGCACTTTGAAAATAGAGCAGAAGATGATCAGAGTGGGTCATTAAAGATTAAAATCATAGAGAAAATATCTATAAACTTTTAAACATTTACATCTTTGGAAGCCCAGAAACTACAGGTCATATCACAGATTATTCCGCAACGCCTAAATAAGGTTACAAGTACACAAACATACACACTCACAGTACATCTTCATGTTACTTTTTCCATGTTTGTGAAGAAACTCAGTCATCCAGGTCATTGCTAACATCATGGGTTAGAACGGAAGCAGCTGCTTGGCTGAGCAGCAAACTTCTTCTAATGAACCTTTGAAAGTATTTTTTAACCTTCATTTTATCAGGAAGTCCCTTAAGACAGAATCTATCTTTCAAAGGAGACTTGACCGAGAGGCATTCACACTATGAAACAACATCCGTTGGCCTGAAGAGCCAAATCCTGCCATTGATGTGGAGCTTTACCCATTCACACCTGCGCTGCGTCCTGATTACCCCGCTAGATAGCTGGTTTACGTCCTGAAAATGAGCAATACACGCACAAACACACACACGTAACACATACATGACCCATGCACACTGGCCTTGCTCTGCTTGCAGCTGTTTCCCTCTTTCAACCAGAGGATTTTTTTATTTGGGTTGATCTGTGTGAACTGGTCTGCTATACTTCCACATTGGTTTGTCTTGATGGACAGTAGTATTTATTTATTTTATTTTTTTCATTTTCGCTCCAGTTGTGTTTTAGTTGGTGTATCTTTCATCTTAACTGGAGCACGTTCTGTTCTATTGATCAGACACCTGTCAATCCCTGAGAGTGGGAAGGTGGGTGGAGCCTAAGGGACAGGAAGTAGTTCTTCAGCACAAACGCACAGCTTTTTCCTGACTTACTGAATTTCACTGCAAAGATGCGGTTTGGTTCAGTGATTCTTGAAGAGGCTTTTGCTTTGTGTTGAGGGTTTCTGTTTCGTTTTCAATCACTGTACTGTAGATGCACAAAAAAGAAAGGATATTATGATGATAAAAAACACTTGATGTTCGTCGTGGGTTTTATAATCTTTAAGCTTCTGCTTCACTATTTTATGCTAAAAGCAATAAAGAAAACATATTGTTGGTTAAATGTAAAAATTGCTGCCAATCGTGTGACCAGTAAAATTTATTCAAGTACAAAAATGCTTAAGCTGACCCAGAATCCAAAATATGAAGAAGTGGAGGACAGCATGAAAAGTAAAAGTAAAAGTAAAATATATATATATATATATATTTGCTTGTAGTCCAGTGCATTACGCCTTTATGCTGTTGAATTTATTATAAACAATCTGATTCTGACTGTTGATTGATGATAAAATATTAACTTTTCAAAAAGTATATTAAATAGCAAATGTTATATTCTTGCATTTTTTAAGTATTTTGAGGATTTTAACATGAGCACTTACTTTAAATTTAACTACATTTATGTTTGTAAAATATACTTTTTAATAGAAAACCTAAATGTTAATTTATGATGTCATTTTGGAGCCACTAAATCAAATATAGAAGTAATCTTTGATTTTTACAATGATTTTAATATATATTAATAAATGTATTTGATACATACTAATGGGAATCTTTTTAATTTGTTTTTATTTGTTTGTTTTTCTTTAAACGCCCCTATATAAAACAAATGTATGTCTATTTGTTTGCCTTGTGAAGAGAGCCAACTATTCTGAAGCACTTTGCTCATGAGCGGTGCAGCAGCGCCCTCTGCTGCCCACATGTAGAATAAGCTGCTGAAAGAGAATTCTGATCAGCTTAAAAGATGTTTATTTGAAAAGAATTTAAACAACAAGACAAAGAAGAAACACTTTAAAATGATTAAGCTGAACTGAAAGAAGTATAAAATGTTTGGTCCCATTTGGAGAAATGTTGTAAACTGAATTTTTTCCTCATAATCTTTCTGACCCATGGGACTCCATCCATATTGCTTGTGAAATCCTGGTGCATTCTGGGAGATTTAGTCAAGATGTCAGTCTACCTCCTGAGCTCAGTCACTGATGTTTTGTGGAAATGGTGTCTGGAGCTACCAGGTTGATGCCATCAACACAATCGTTTGTGTGCACATGTTGGTGTCAGCAGAATCGCTGGGAACAAAAACAAAAAGAAAACATCAAATTTCTGTTTGTCTCCATTAAAGTCTGCAGAGATTTTGTGAAGCAACTTCTATTCCCACTAAACTGAACAGTGAATAAAAAGCTGTCCTTGAGTTAGTTACGAAACAGGAACTGCAGATCGGACTCTATTTTAACTTTTGAAGATGTTATTTTGAGTGTTTTCTGCTCTTCATTTTTTTTCCCAGAAAGCACCTGTTCTACAGTCTTTATGACAGTTTGAAGTGTTTTTTGTTCTCGGCGATGTTCACAACAATGCTGCATCAGAGGTGAGCTGCAACAATCATCAGACGAGGGACTTTTCCAGACTGTCAGAGCTCCTGAAGTTCCAGAAACACGTCTGCAGAATTTCAAAATAAGAGTCAGAGGAAGAAACTTTCCAACTGAACCCAAAACATTTAGGCTAACCCTTTTGTGTGTGTGCATATGAAATATAGATCAGCTGTTGTTTCTCTCTACAGTAGAGTTTACAGTAAAGAAAACATTTATTTATGTGATTTATAATTTATTTAATCATCTATTTCTATTTTTTTTTAAATAAAACAAAAATAGTAAAGCACGTGGAACCATTCTCTGCTGAACATTTTTTTCTTTAACATACTAAACACTTTAACGATAAATCTATGAACCTCCAGATCAGGGTGTTTCAAACTCAATTTACCTTGACACCACTGAAGGCAGAGTCTGGGGTTCCTGTGTGGGGCTCCATTCGTGCCAAAAATATGGTTTTGCATCCACTCTATATTTCTTTGATCCATTGACTGTGTCTACTGAACAAGTTTATTGAACATTTGTTCGTGTCTATATTTTCTGCATGTCCTGTGAAACGACAGGAGCTAATGATGTTAGCAACTGTTGCTAATGACTTTTCTGACAACCAGATCCAACGACAATAGCAAATGCTAAGTTTCAACATAAAGCTGAAACATCACAAACAAATACAAAGCTACCATCAAAGAAGCGTGGACATGCAGAAGATATTGCGTAGTAGACATTTAACTTCAACTGTTTAACTATCAACTGTTTAAGACTTTTTGCTCTAGATCGTTTCTTAATTTCTGCTCATTAGGGGAACTATTTAAAATATGACCAACAAATCTACTACAAGCTTTTTAAAACCTTTTTTTCTTCACTTAAATCAGGTTTATGATTCACTGACAATCCTGTAATTTCATGTTTTTAAAAATGTTCACTAAAGTTGTTAAACAAGTAAAATGACATAATGAAATTTATTTTCTAAAATTACCTTAAAAAAATAAAAGGTTCTTAAAAATGTTACAAGGAAGTCACATGTTTCATGGATTTCTATGAATTCGGAAACATGTTTGTAAAATGTATCAAAGTCTGCTGACAAAACACAATTATTCACAGCCTTTTTTTATATAAGTTATCCAACTTTAAGAACATTCTTAATCATCCTGTGGACACAACATCATTTTTTACTTTTAAATTTAGTGGCAGAAGGGTGTCCTGACATTGGAGGGGTTAATATGTCAATAATGTGTAACGTACCACAGAATAATCCAGGACTCCACTTAATGAAGCATCACTTTAACCCTTTAACACCCGAGGCTTAAACTCAAAATCCTTAACATACCATAACTTTGTAGCGCTTTTCTCCTTCAGAATCTACTAGAATGATCGTGTTAATGGTTGAGAAGTTATAATAAATCAAAGAACGTAAACACTGGAGCTGTGGTGTTAAAGGGTTAAACTGCGAAAACATTAAATAATATAATTTATCTTGAATTGAATTCAGGCTTAAATCATCTCAGGTTCCTTACATGACGAGTCTGGAGCTCCAAAATATTCCTAATTCAATCAATAAAATATACTAACTTAAATGTGCAACAGCACAATTTTAATTGCATTCAAATATGTGAAAGATTCATATTTTTCATTACACATCAAAGTCGAGGCCCGTGGACCGGATCACATATGCGGCCCTGCAGATCATTTTATTTTATTGTTATTATCTAGTGTTTATTTCTGACCTGTATAATTTTGATCAAATATATTTTTATAGAGAGTAAAATATTGAAAGTTATTGAAAGTTTAAGTTGATTTATTCTGGAATAATATTCATGCCTGTTTTTATTAAAACTTAATAAAAAGTTGTGTTTTTAAAGTTTTAATAAAATATAGTTTTAGTGTGTTCCATAAATGTTTATCCTGTGGTTGCTCCTCCTGTAGTTTGACTCCCCTGATCTAAACTATAGCCAATATTTAACAAAGTTGCACAATTTATTGCAGTTTTGATCATTAATTTAATTCTAAATGACCTTTTCCACACAGAATGAAATGATGTGTAGATTAGTGAAAGTGGGCGTGGCTTAAACACTTCAAACCCATTCACTAGTATTCATGGAACAGCGTCTCTGTTGTGAATAAAACTCAGACAGATTCTCCTCCTTATCGCTAAAATGGACTCAAACGCTCTAAATCTGCAAGAATTTTACACCTCTGGTGACGTTTTCTGTTTCAACATTTCAGCGTTTGCGTCCTCATATGATGAAGAAAACTCCTGAACGTTCAGAGTAAATGTTCTCAGATGGTTCCAGCTCTGCTGTCATGATCAGGAGGTCAGCTGAACGCGACCTCTGACAATCATCCTTTCTGATTCATTCTTACAGACATGAACAATAAAACAACAATGAGGTTAGAGTTTGAGGTTTCCTTCCGCATCATTTTATTCACTGTAAGCAAAAACTGGTTTCACATTAATGTCAAAAACACATTTTTTATACTTTTTTCCTTTCATAAAGCATCAAAAATACAAAGACGTGTACTTGATATGAAATCAATTTACATTTTTAAACTATAACTATTATAAACTTATATTTATTCTAACATTACAGCCTAATTTTCACATTCTTTTGGTTCATTTATTATTCACACGTGTTTTAACATAATTCTAAGGCTGTTTTACTAAAATTGATCTAATAGCACATCAAATAAAAACCATTTGGCTCCAGACAGACCTCTAATGTAACTATAGTGCATTCATTTAACCGTTTCTAGTTATTATTTGTTGTTCATCTAAGAATTTATTATTTAAATTGTTCAGAAAGAGGACAGACAATTGTAGATTTGTAAATTCCCTAAAAAGAAAAGCTAAAAAGAGTCTTTTAGGTCACATGATTGAATCCTGAACATATCAAGTGGAAAATTCTTCATCTGTTTGTAACATTCGTGGTGATTTTGCACTTTAATAAGAATTTTTAATATATATTTTTTTCATCTTTGCTGAACTTTGTGGCTTTTTGTTTGAGAAAAGCTCCTTTTTGGCTTGAACATATTCCTGCGGCGATGGTCCGATTGATGCAGCTCACCCTGGTGGTTGAACTATGATGTCATGCTGTGATGGTGATGTCACCGTTTGTTTCCTTTCTTTGTCGACTCGTTTCGGAAGTGCAGGTTTGTGTGGAACCTCAGAAAAAACCTGAACTTGTATTTATTTATTTTTTCAGATTCTATTTATTGTTGTTTACCATTTGGAAAGCTTTTATTCTGTCTGACATTGAACAAACTCACAAAATCTTTCTACAGTTTGCTTTGTGAGTGATTGTCCGACGTGTCACTCTAAGTCGGATGGAGTTTGTTTTTCAATGTTGCTGTAAATGCACTGTAACCATAGCAACACAACGTTCTTTGTGTTCTTACACTAAACTCTAGAGATCCAGTAAATGTTTGTGTCACTGAGCTTAATCTGCGCACCTGTGGGTCCTGTGAACAGCGCTGTTTAGAAGAGTTTACAGTAATAAATGAATATTTATTCTACTTTAAAGACGTCTTGGTTTTACTGAGTGTCTTTTTCTGGGTCCTGGGTTTCTTCACACCTACTTTTTTATTAAAGAAAAAAAAAACACTTTCAAAACACTTTATGAAAAATACAAACATTGTTGTCAACAATTATATGAAGAAGAACAAGAGGAATGTGTGATGAGTATTAGAGATTACAAATGTTGTTCTAAACAGGTGAGTTTTTTTTTCTTATTATATTTTATTTGCAATGGATAACAAAAAAAGAGAGAAAGACATATTTTACAATCATAATCAACATATGAAAAAAATCCATCCATATTTGTTTCAATTCAGTCCAAAATTCATTAATCACTCTTGTTCTGTCCAGGCAGTACAACATATATTCTTGATAGAGAAAAAAAGACAGATTTAAATTAAAACAGGTGAGTTTAAGACAGGAAGTGAATTTGTGTTTTGAAATTCTGATGGAGATGGGTTCCAAAGTTGAGAGAAAACTCAAAGAAAGTTGATTCATTTCCATTATTACTTTAAACTTTCATAGATAATATATTTGTTTATTTTTACATAATTTTGAGCTCCAGCTCATAAAACCCACAAAGAAAACTGGATTTAAAAAAGTAATTGGCAAAATCACCGTTTACTTCTCAGTTTTTCCAAAAAGGTCAATATCAATCAGTCAATCAAAATAAAGTATTTTCTAAAGGATTTGTCCATCTTCAATACTCCAATAGTATGATCAGGGACCAGGAAAATCTGTATCTCCATCCAACATCCAAAATTTTTCTCCTTCAAAATCTACTGGAATCATCGAGTTAATAGTTAAAAGCTACAAAATGTTAAAGACATTGTGTTTAAGCGTCAGCGGCGATAGAAAACTTAGACAAAAAATGTCATGTTAGGCAAAAGGGAACTGACAGAGATGGGCTGGAGAAACGTGAGGAGGAAGTGGAGGGATGAAAGGACCGAGTGGGAAGTGAGAGTGACAGCCGCCCAAGGCCTTTAGGATGGGGCGGGGTGGGGGTAACTGCCTTCCTTCATGTAAGTAAACCAGAGTTTTACATCAGTGTTCCCTAAAAACAGCCAGAACTGCCCACATAAGGAGAGAAGAAGTGAAACATCCACAGTGGAGGTGAAAGGTCTGTTTTTTTGTTTTTATTAATCAAGGGAAAATCACTTTTTGTATCATATAGATTATAACACTAAACTACAACTATTGTCCGATCTCCAATCTCCTTGGTCCGTTGTCATGGTAACCATGGCGAGTGCAGTGAGTTGTAACGGTATGATAAAAGTAGTTTCTAACCTTAGGTGTGTCTGTTGCATGTATGAGGAGGTTCTGTGAGCGTTAGAGAGCCATCATGACAACAGATGGCAGGACGATGCGTTCACTGCACTGCTGCACATGCAGGACTTCTATGCACTCAGCTGGAAAAAGTACAGACACGTCCTGCAGACGTCCTGGGAAACATGTTCAAGTAGAAAAGTATATCTGATAAACTAAAATAAGTGTTTTAACACTTTCCTGATCCTAACCTTCAAATAGTTTATATTTAAAAATGTCAAAAAAGAATCTTATTTGATGTGACAAAAAGCTCCACATTTAATTCTTAAAAAATATATATATGACTATAGATAGTTTGTTTTTCTAATTCTGAAAGACTCACTCTGATAAAAGTGGTGTTTTTAACATGATAATGTCACATCAATATCACTCCTGGCACAGGGGACCAAAATCCAAAACACACCTCCGGTCGCAGGATTTCATCAGCTTAAAATGGAAAAAGATGTGAAAGAATAGAGCAAATCTTGAAACAAAGCGGTGCAATTTTTGGGTAGAAATGGTTTTGTTTTCACCAGCCTGTATTTTCTCAATATTAAACTCCATTCACATCATCCCCTACTGTAAAAACACCTCTGCACCTCTGGGAGGGGTTAACATTAACCAAACAACCAGATTAGAGTAATACACCCCTGTCAATTGAAATGGTTCCATCCGATTATTCAAAATGGCTGCCAAGGATCTTTAAAAACATTTGTCCAATCATGGCCTGAGGAGGAAGTGAGCGGAACAGAAATACATTTTTACAAAACAGGTAAACTTAACAAGTACACACAAAAGTCACAAATGCCACTTTGTTACACAGAGAGCAGGGGGTTGAAAATTAAAAAAAAAAAAAGAGCTGGACTAAATACAGATCCATGGAGTGTTTTTGATAATCCACCTCATCAATCTGGATCTAAACATGCTTTAATTGTGATTGAAAATTGATGTAAAAAAAGAACATTTTGGAGTTTTTAATTTTAAAAAAGTGGGGGTTTTTTTCTAAATTTTTGTGGCAATTACACCAATGGTTTGAGGTCCTTTAGGGACAAATGAATGAATTCATGTTGTGTTTTAATGATTGGAAAATAACTGTCCGACTTGGAAAACATAGGTGAACGTCAGGAAAACGACAATACAACATATACGCAGAATAACTTTCTGCACCTTCACAAAGGTCAGTGTGTTTGCGGTCCACCATCTATGGAGACACGCCAGAATTACAGGATAAATAAAACACTATAAAGGTTTATTAATTTCATTTATTTAGTCTTTGTGGGTTTCATCTTAAAGGGTTTGATCATTGACTGTAAAAATAATGGACTGAGCGAGCAACGAGGTCCCCCATTGGAAATGCATTACTTCCTCTCTTCGCGAAAGTAGGCCGCCGCTTTCACTGTCACTTCCTGAAACGGATACCGCCATCTGGAACCCATCTTCAGCGATTGGTCTGAGTCATAGCTGAGTCATGGAATCTACAGGAAGTACTGTCGCCAATCAGGAGTGAGTTTATTGCAACCGTCTGCCTCTTTCCACGCCTCGACCATGAGACCGCGGAGACAGCTTCTACTTTAATAACGCCGACTCGAGAGAATTGTACAAGTCATTGTTCAAGCCTTTGAAGGAGAACCATACCAACATTTGATTCTGTCAGCGGTCCTTTTGGATTTACTTACATTTATTCCTTTTTGTCGAGATAAAAGGAGCATTTGGATGACGCCG
>NC_050520.1:33509307-33509548 GCF_002922805.2 Oryzias melastigma | reverse complement strand
AGAATCTTTAACCTCACTTCACTGGATTAACCCTTCTCTGGTCTTTAACGACTGTTGTGGTCCACACTCTCTAATCCTAGCCTTAGTTCTTGAACGTAGCTGCCTTTGTACATCCCTGAGATAGGTACAGTTTTGATTTGATGGATTTTGTAAATGCGAGTGAGGCGTGCAGTGAAGGGGATCTCTACCTCAACTGGAAAACCTTCCATCACAACCTCACACTCGTGCTGTGGTGGAACTT
>NC_050520.1:33507659-33509281 GCF_002922805.2 Oryzias melastigma | reverse complement strand
ACCTGGGACGACAGTTTAAGAAGGGGGGTTAAAAGACAGTTTATTTTGTCCAGCAGGGGGAGCCGTCTTCAGTCCTTCATGGAGCCAGGAGCATCTGTTACAAAGATAAAAACACCAGGAGTTTTAAGATAAAACGTCAGGCTACATAGAACCATGAAAATGGACAACAAATAAAACAAATAAAAGCATGTAATTAAAAAGTAGCCGTGACCACAAAAACTATATATCCTGGGTAAATATAAAAACAGAATAAAAGTAATGACAGAGGGGTACTTAGCTCAGAGAGGGGTGTATCATAACCACACCCCTCTGCTGCTTGTTCGTCGCTTCCCCCTCTGACCGCTGTCTTTCTCCTGATTCGGCTGCTACGCTGCTCCCCGGCCGTCGACACAGTGCTGGCTGTCCCGCCACACCACGCCCGTTTCCCAGGCCCTGGTAGTGATAGTGGCAGCGGCGTCCCCACACCACACCGCCCTGGGCCCTGTCTTTTCCCTCTACTCATGGTTTATCTATTTTAAATATGGATATCTGTGACGGTGTGTTCCCTGATCACCTGCCGGTTTTGTTTCATGTGGAGTTCTCCCGCCCTACACTTAAAGTTGATGCTCCTGTTCGACGCTGCAGGATTTTTAACTCCTCCACTGCTAGTTCGTTTTCCACTGCCTTTCACCAGATCTGTGTTCCCTCTGCTTTATGTAATAATGATCCTGAGGAGCTTAGCTCATGGTTTAATGCTTCTTGTAGATCCATACTCGACACTGTGGCTCCTTTGAAAACGATGCAGCCTAAATCTAAGCCTGAAGGGGAACCATCAGGGAACCTGTGCAGCTAGGAGAGAATGTCGCCGAGCTGAACGCAGATGGAAGAGGGACAAACTGCAGATTTCTTTTCAAATGCTAAAAGACTCCTGGCATCAATATCATACCACTGTTAAGGAGTCAAAGAAAGAATATTTGTCCAACATAATTATGGCAAACAGCCATAATCCTCGTGTGCTGTTCAGAACCATTGAGAATGTCCTCAATGTCCCACAGTCTGTTGGCCATGAGGCATCAGCCAAACTATGTAATGACTTTTTTAAACTTCTTTATTGGAAAGGTTGAGGAAATCAAAGCAAACATCCAGACTCCCTCTGCTGAATCTGCTGAGTTTGTCTCCCCTTCAGCTGTCTTTGAGAGGTTTGAGCCTGCCACTCTGCCTTTTCTCGAAGATGTTGTCAGCCATATGAAGCCATCAGGTTCTCCCCAGGATGCTCTTTCTCCTCTTTTTGTTAAGGAGCTGTTTTCTTGTGTGGGTCCATCTGTTTTGGCTATTATCAATGCAAGCCTGTCCTCTGGTGTAGTACCCCTTCATTTTAAACACGCTGTGGTTCACCCCCTGCTTAAGAAACCAAACCTCGATAACACAGTGATGGATAATTTTAGGCCCATCTCAAACTAATTATCACAACTGCAGGCTTTACTGGTCAGACACAACTGCAGTCTTTCCTGGTCAGAAACAATGTGTTGGAGGTCTTCTAGTCAGGGTTCAAGAGTGCACAGTACAGAATCTGCTCTGCTGAAGGTCTTTAATGACATTCTCAGAGCAACTGACATGGGAGATTATGTGATCCTTGTTTTATT
>NC_050520.1:33503301-33506727 GCF_002922805.2 Oryzias melastigma | reverse complement strand
CTTTTCATTTCTATGCTGATGATAGCCAGATCTACCTCCCAATCAAGAAGAACGGCTCCTCCCTTAAACAGTTAATGTCATGTTTAAATGAAATCCGAACATGGCTGGAGAGCAGCTTCTTGAGTTTTAATGAGAAGAAAACTGAGGCGTTGGTAATTGCCCCTTGCAGCCACTGTGACTCCTCCAGTCTGGACCTGGGCTCCCTGGCTCCACATTTTACACTCTGTCAGAAATTTGGGTTTTATTCTGGATAGTGATTTTAAGCTCGACCATCACATCACGTCTGTAGAGCTTTTTTTCATCTTAGGCGGCTATCTGCGGTGAAACCATTTTTAACCCTGCAGCAGTTTGAGACAGTGATCCACGCTTTTATAACATCTCGGCTGGATTATTGTAATTCACTTTTATTCTGGGTTAGCCAGTCCTCTCTTTCATGGTTGCAGCTGGTTCAAAACGCCGCTGCTCGTATGCTGGTTGGAGCACGAAAGAGAGAACACATCACACCCATCCTGGCTTCCCTCCTCTGGCTGCCTGTTTGTTTTAGGGTTCAGTTTAAGATTCTATTTTTTTTTAAATCCTTGAATGGTCTCGCCCCACCTTACATCTCAGAGCTTCTCTCTCCCTACACTCCTCCCTGATGCCTCCGGTCTGCTGATCAGCTGCTCCTGGAGGTACCAAGAGCTAAGAGGAAGTGTAGAGGGGGTCGAGCCTTTTCCATCTGTGCACCAAAGCTCTGGAACGCTCTGCCTTTTAACATTCGTGATCCCTCGTCTCTGTCAATTTTCAAAAAATAAGCTTAAAACCTATTTTTACAGTCAAGCTTTTAACATTCCTTGAGACTGTGCTCTATTTTTACTGTTTTTTCTTTGTTTTTACTTTGTTCTTATTCTGTTTTTAACTCTGTTACTGTCTTGGTTTTTAGTTGCTTTGTGCTTGTATTTTATCTATTAGTGTTCTTGTCACAAACAGGCAGACAGCTGGTTCCACGTGCAGCAGGTTTATTAACAGTCCACAGAATAAGCAGGGTCAGACAGGCAGAGGTCATACACAGGCATGGGATCATCCGAGACGAGCGAGAAGAGGAGTCAGAGTCCAGGCGAGGGTCAGGAGCAGGCGGCAGGCAATCAGAATGGCAGGGTCGGAGGCAGAAGATCAGGTCAAGAGTAAACGCTCAGAGTTGCAGGCAGGGTGGCACAAACAAAGCTTCGCGGGGAGTGGAGTGTGGAGCCAGACTATATGCTGAGGAGGCGATGAGGTGATGGGAAACAGCTGATGATGATGAGTCTGGGTGATGGCAGGTGTTGAGCTCAGAACTCTGGTGAACGCTCCCTCTGGTGACTGGAGACGGTGGTAGCAGGTTGCTCCATGACAGTTCTTGGTGTTTTAATGTACAGCGCTTTGTAGCAGTCTGCCTGCGTTAAAGCGCGTTATAAATAAACTTGATTGATTGATTGGTTGATTGTTCTCTCTCCTTTTAAAAAGGGTCTCTGATGATGCACACCTGCCCTCAATACCTTCTAATGAGGTGGTGTGTTCAAGAGCCTTCTGAATTAAAAACTTCCAAAAATAAAAATATTTTTTTCAATCTGTTACATGTGCAGTGAAGGGGATCTCTTCCTCAACTGGAAAACCTTCCATCAAACCAGAAACTTGCTCCAGTCCTCCTGATGTTGGCTGCAATAGGTCCTTAGGAACCAGGGGATTTCCTGGTTGAGCCGCTCTACTTGTCTGTTGGACTGGGGGTGATAACCAGATGTTAAACTGACATTGATGCCCAACATCTTGCAGAGGCCCCACCAGACACGTGAGGTGAACTGAGGACCACGGTTAGAGACGATATCTTCTGGGATACCGTAGTGACGGAAGACATGGGTGATGAGGTGCTCGGTTGTCTCCATAGCGGTGGGCAGCTTGGACAAAGGGAGCAAGCGACAAGCTTAGAGAAACGGTCGATGACATTGAGTATGGTGTTGTTACCGTTGGATCGAGGCAGATCCGTAATAAAGTCCACTGCTATGTGCGACCAGGGGCGTTGTGGTGTGGGTAACGGTTGTAGAAGTCCAGATGGGAGCCGACGTGGGGTCTTGGCCATTTGACACTGGCTGCACGTGGTGACGAACTGAGCCACATCTGTCTGCATGGTAGGCCACCAGAAGGAGATCTGCATTAAAGATTGGGGACCTGCCATACCTGGGTGACCCGTTGCTGCAGTGTCATGCACCAGATGTAGGACCCGTTGTCAATGAGTAGGAGGCACATAGAGTGGATCGACAAGACAGGATGGTGGAGGAGGTTCGTGCTCGCAAATCAAAGGGGCGGGGCCTGTCCACAGACACTCATCCACACGCTCAAATATTACAGACATACCTGTTGGCTGCAAACACCTTCATACACATGCAAGATGACAGCGCTCATGTCATCTGCTGCTGCACCGCTTCAATGTAGTGTGGCTAGATCAAGATTATCCATCCAAACCTGGTATATTCAAAGTTTTTTCTCGTAAATTTACAACTTTTAATCTCATAAATTTACAGATTAAAATCTAAGTGAGCCTACTGTCCAGCGAGTGAACAGCAGCAGACCGACTAAACTGTAAAAAGCATCTGGGATTTCATTAGGTAAGAAGAATGTTTAAAACGTTACAAATGTTTGGAAGCTTCTTTGTTTGATTTACGGTTTATTCATGTTTTAATCATTGATGTGTGGATTTCCATCCATGACATGGAGGACGAGATAACTGAAAGTCAGCTGAGGGTTATCGATGGCTTCATCAACAAAAGTTAAGATCTTCTCCAACTCTGTGATGTTTCTGTCTGAAGAGGCCGATAGTTTCTGGCATGTTCAATGTTCTATTTTTATTCTTCTATCTTATTTTATATATGAAACTCTGCATTACTGGCACTGAACCCCAGAAACTCAGCCTCACTGATAAGAATTGGATTTTGAGTCACCAGAAGGTTCAGAATTTCTTTGTTTTTGACACTGATGTGGAATTAAAGTTTCACAAGATTCTCCATGTTTTTCAACTTCAAGCACGGCTCTGATAAACGGACAACTTTGGTTCTTTTCTTGATCATTTATGACTTCTTTCCTTGTAAATTTACCTCTTTTTCTTGGAGATTTATGACTTTTTCTCATAAATGTACAAAATTTAAAGTAATGAATTTAAGACTTCAAATCACGTAAATTTAAGAGAAAAGTCATAAATTTAGCCTAAGACTTTTCAGATTCATAGATATGACTTTTTTTTGTAAATTTATGAAATTCAAAGAGGTATTTTAAAACCGTTAGTAATCGTTAATGTTTCTGAGTGTTCCCTAGACAGCTATGTTGTGGATAAAATGCTCCCCAAAGTCAATTGGTAGAGAAGAGAGATCTTTTACTTTATGTTCAAGTAAAAAAACAATAAAGTCACAGAGATTAAAA
>NC_050520.1:33495684-33500417 GCF_002922805.2 Oryzias melastigma | reverse complement strand
TAATGATTGTATTAAAGTCGCATGCCGTATTCCAGAGAGGGCTCACTTGACAGCAGTTTAGCGAGAGCGTGCTGGCTTGACACCAGTCGCGCAGGGGAGGGATGTGCGGGATTAGCGTTGAGTGCGGAGCAGAATCAGAACATAAAGGAAAGACAGAGAACGACAAGTGAAACATCAATGGTTGTGAATGCTTTTAATATGGATACAGAGGAAGATTCTGTGGAGGACATGTAGATCTGATGCTTCATCTTATGCTGTTTTTTTATTTATTTATTTTTATTTTGTACTTTTTCCTTGCAGTATGTCATTTTTCTCATTAGTATCGTTGCACGCAGAGCTAAACGAACCTGTAGCCCGCCCCGCGCGGCGATCCTCTGCACCCGCCTGTCAATCATGTGATTCTGATCTTGGCTCGCACCGGCGTCTATGAATTTTAAGGTCCACACACCGGCTGTGTCGGCGCGCATTGCAGTTCATGCAAACGCGATAGAAGTCTGATGTTCTGCTACGCGCGTTTGCAGAGAACCCCCATTGTCAAACTGTTTCTTTTTTTATCACTGAAATGATGATTTCTATTATTCCATGAAGCACCTGTAGCCAAATACCTGACACCATGTGATATTTAACAGCCAACAACATCCCAGTGAGTGAAGTACAGCCTTATCATGATGTGTACAACTGGATATTTAGGCCACGCCCAACATTTTTACCGTGGATTAACTGTTTTTTCTATGTTGGGTGTATAAATCGTGGCGCTCACGGTTAGTCCAGAGACCATCCATTCAATGATGATGAGAGGATTGGCTCCAGAAAAAACTCTGAAACGTAGAGCACTTATTTTACGAATGAAAAATCCTAAAGAAATAAAGATAGATAAAATATCATGCTTCATTTCTGTGTTGTCGTCATATATTTTCATTATTTTCTTCTCCTCTGACACACAGTTGGATGGTTTTCAAGTGAGGGTCGTTGGGTTCTTCTGGTCCTCCCTGTCTGATTCCTGATGCTCTTCTTGATTCTTCTCATCTGTTCAGCTGAGCATCAGTGTTTGTGTCAGCAGAACATCAACCCAAAGACACTTTCTAGAAAACCCTAAAAACAACAGAAATGCTGCATTGCCATCTACTGACCAACCCGGGTAAGCTGCAGCCTTTACTCTCCCTCACCACTCCCCAGTGGATTAACAGTCAGATGAGAGTCAGGACTCATCCAGAGTGAACAGTATTCATGACAAAAATCCCATCAGTAGGCAGGTTATAATGATTTATACTTTTAGTTAATTAGGACCTGTAACAGCAGGGAATAGACTGTTTAGTAAAATTATAAGTTGTAGTGACAGTTAAGTTGGTGTGATGTACAGATGAATGGAATGAGCTTCATTACAAGGAAAAATGCTGTGAGGCTCATAAATGTGACCAGAATAGATGGGTTTAGATATAGGATACAGCTTCACTTTAACTACGGTGTAGAGCGACCACATGCTGCTGGTTCTACACAAATGCATCAGCTGATAGTAGTGATGAGACCATGTAGATGCACCACCCACAGGACGGTCCACAGGTTAACAGCTGTAGTAAGTAGGAAAAAGTATTACAACCCACCAAAGTAAACCCAAAGTATAACTAAAAAAAAAAAGTCCTTTTTGTCTATTGTTGTTTAGGAATACATTTGCTTCAGTTGAATGCTCCTGTTTGGGACAGGAAGTCTTTTATTTTGAAAGAAAGTCATATGAGCTTCCGTGAAAAGTAAAAAACGACTTTACACTTTGAGAAAATTCCAGTTTATCTCAACATTTATGTATTTATTTGTGCCCAACATAAAAATATAATTCATATTTATTATAAAAGAACAACAATGATTCAAAGTAGTATCAAATTTTCCTAAAAGGGTAAAAAAAAAAAAGTTTTGTGGTTTCTGTTTTGATCAGTACCAAACAGGCCCAAATTACTTTTTACTGGCAATGGTTGCAGACCCCTGGTGTAGCAGATGGGCTTCATCCAGTTGGAACTGGGGGACGGCTGGGGGTGCGAGACGAGTCAAAGGCGAGGTCCGTGGTCAAGGACAGGAGCACAGACGAACCACCAGGAATCTGGAATCTCTCCTGCTCCCCTGTGGGGACAACAACTGGATCACACTGCACCAAAAAGAACAAATGCATCTCCATTGTTAATGTAAGCATTCATTAGTTAGTTTGGGTTGTTTTTGAGAGATTACCTCTCTGACGGCAGCAGGAGAGTGCAGTTGTCATAAAAAAAAAGTTTTTTAAATGATTTCTGTTTTAATACCTTTGTAGTTTGTTGTTTCCGGTAAGACAAAAGCAAGAGACACTTGCTATAAGTTAAAAAGTTTATGAATAGAGCTCTTGGGCCCGGAAGTCAGAATCTGTGATCTTGCTTTGTCTACAGAGTGGTTTTTGAACTGCTTTCGTTAAAATCTCCTGATCTGTTCATGATATACTGACTTCTACGAGGGCATTCATCTGAAATAATAACCCTGAAATACACAGCGCTGATCAAAGTAATACAAAAATAAATATCCGATCCTGATTGAGAGACATCTGATTTGATGGAGTCTGAAACCACGAGCCTGATTTCCAGTCACATGATTGAATTGGGGCATCCCTCCACAATCCTGAAATGGTCAAACAGTTAATTTGAATGACGATCAATGTTTTCTGACTTGAACCCCTGTTGTGTATTCTTGATAAAATCACAGTTAAGCTGACAGACAGACATAATCTTAAAAAGATTGAAGGAATGCTGTGTTCTATCATTACATTTCCTTCCAAATATTATTAAGGGAAGGTGGCTTTGATCTGACGGAGCTTTGTTCAAATCCCTTTCATTACTGGAGCATTTGACTGGACTCGTTTTAGCCTGACCGATGAAGAGTTAATAAAGGATATGAACAGGATCGTAGGGCCCCCTGGGGGAGATGTAGTCTCTGTCTCTCAGTCTGACTCACTAACATCCCAGCAGACAAACAGCCAAAGAACACGGCGGCAAAGTCCTGGCAAGCAGCTCAGAACGTGAAGTGAAACCGTTATGTGATAAAAGGTCAAATATTTTGGTGAATTCCAGTCTGGCTGGACTGAATTCTTCTTCATGCATGGTGGCCGGTAAAGTCAGATGCCAATAAGAGATGGAAAAGAGTCAAGAAAGCCCCAGCTGTCCCCAAATCAGTTTGCTTAAGCAGGTATTACTGACAGCTGAAGCAATTAGCGAAATCACAACAGAGATTTGTTTTGCCGACCCTTTGTCAGGCAACAACACTTCTTCACAGATGAGAACTCTCAGGGATTAGGTCATGGATCTTTGGTCCCTAAAAAGTAGGATTCTTCAGCAGAACAGAATCCTCTTATCGTGGCTTCCAGTACTTCCACTAATTCCTCTGAGCCGGCAGAGACGCAAACCGACGAGCCGAGGCGTTTGCAAAAAGCTGCCGCCGTGATAACTCCTCATTTGATTTCTTCTGTTTTTTATCTTTATGAAACACAGACCTCGATGTTCCATTTCTGATCTGGAAGAATCACATGTTGAAGTTCCTCAAACGGCCACTAAAGGCCGGTTTCAGAAAGTGGTTTGTAGGTTAGTTTCATTTGTGAAGTTTGTTGGGGGCAGTGTGGGAGTTCAATTAACTATTGCAAAAGGTAAGACTACCGTATTTTCCGGAGTATAAGTCGCACTGGAGTATAAGTCACAAGAGCAAAAAATGTTTCATCAAGGAGAACAAAAAATCATATTCAGTATAAGTCGCACTTTTTGGAGAAAAGTCTGATGTTTCAGAACAAATCCGCCAAACCTAGTGTTGCTAAAAAAATAAATAAATACAAAAATACAAATCTTTGGATCTGTGTAAGAGAAATATCAAAGTTTAAGAGGTTAAAAACAATCAGATTTACTTCCATGTTTGTTTTGGATGTCTCTTCTTCTGCCACTGCTAGTAGCAGATACCTAAACTCAGATTCAGGGCTCTCTAGTGGTTGTTAGAGGAAACAACCACTAAAAGTCAACCGGGGTTTTACTGGGAAAACAACAAAACTATGAAAGAAAAAAACCCAACAAATGAACTGCACCCCTGGCTACACAATGAAAAAACTACTCCGGAAAATATGGTATTTGTGTAGCACATTTTGCGTACAAAGACAATACAAAGCGATGTTCATAAAACATTCAACGAAATTTGAAAGGAATGATTATTAAAATGAAAACACAAAGAAAGTTAACAAAATTCACTTCAGTGCTAATGTAAACTTTTGAATGAAAACCAAATCAATAAACCTAATCAAATGCAGCCGAGAACAGGAGGGTCTTTAACACGGATCTACTTCATTTATTCCTATGAAGAATCCTCCAGCTGACATCAGGGACGTCTGGATCTATATTTCCTATATTAGTAAATCCCACCAGGTAAATGGCGTATACTTTTCTACCTCCCCAGAAGCCCCAAAGCGCTTTACAGTCATAGACCCATTCACCCATTCACACACAGATGATGGGTTTTCTGCCAAACACTGGCATAAACCGTCTACCAATTTGGGGTTCAGTGTCTTCCCCAAAGACGCTTTGACACATGGGCGGGCAAGGTGGGAATCGCTCCTGCAATTCTCCGATCAGAGGTCAACCGCCCTACCGCTGAACCACGGTCGCCCACACAGGTGTAGATTTGAAGTTTCATGGTGTTCCGGTTAGGGGTGTGCCAAAATATCGATATTGCGATATATCGCGATATTT
>NC_050520.1:33495392-33495613 GCF_002922805.2 Oryzias melastigma | reverse complement strand
TGTTTGGTGAGGAGATCCAGTGTCCATCTCATCTGATTACTGTACAGTGATGCAATAAACACACTTGAGTGTGCTGTGTTGATGGATCAATGTCAGAAGTCTTTATTCTGAGGAGAAAATAGTTCTGGAGCGGCAGGAACTCCATCTGGACTGTAAGTCATTGATTCTGTCAGCTAGTGATTTGCTGGGAAACGTTTTTCTTGTTTTTTTTTTTTTTTTTG
>NC_050520.1:33494598-33495381 GCF_002922805.2 Oryzias melastigma | reverse complement strand
AATTTGTCCCAGAAGGAAACATCATGCAATAGTTTTGCTAATTCTGTTTGTCAACTGTTAGTTTGTGAATTTTTAACGTGAATTACATGTAATTAGTGTATCAAATTTGTGCTCCACATTAGCTAAGGAGTGGTGAGTCGTCCTTGACAACATTTAGTGGTTTTTACTACTTTTACTTTTAACTGACAATCTCAACAGTTACGGTTTTTCGAATTTTAAAATATATTTAACGTTTTTCTACACTTTTGGGTTAGGATTAAGGTTAGGGTAAGTTACAGAATTCGCGCTTCCAGCTGAGGATGTCATACACCATCCTTACAAAGAAACTTCCCACATGCACAACTATGGAACATTCCATTTTCACGTCGTCCCTTGAGGTGACCATACGAGCCTCAAAGGAGCAGCTCCCGTATACGCCATTCATCGAATGGATGCATGTGACCATGGCTTAAAAAATGGACTTTGTGAGCCAAATAAGACCTTAAGCTGCTCTCGAACACACCATGATCTTTCAGTATTGAAGCTGGCAATATCACCAGACTTTTCAGGTGTTAAGGTTTTATTGATATTCAGAATTAAATGTTTTTCAGAGCATAGAATAGGATAACTCTCACATTTTAGGCTTTCAGCTCCATGTATTCAGCCTGACCAAAACATGCAAAAGCCCATCAAAATATTCTTGTGTAGAGTAAATGTAAAATCTAAAAAAGTTGGCCAGAATCTTCAAAGCCAATCAAAAATAATCTCAAATGATCATGTGTGTTTTTCTGTGAGTACACCCTT
>NC_050520.1:33465550-33494537 GCF_002922805.2 Oryzias melastigma | reverse complement strand
TGGCCTTGCTGGTTACAATAGACACATGTTGTTGAAAAGTGACTTTAAATCCATTTTAGTGACACAGAATTTGACCTGTGTAAAATTTTCTTAATTTAAAATGTTTATCTTATGGATTTACTAAAGAATAGACTTGAATTGACAATCTGATGTAACTGAACTTTCATCAATACATATAAATATAGATTAAAGCATTCTGCCCTCCAGTGCAAATGTTTCTCTCATGTTTCTACTCTACATCGTGTGTCAGACTCACTGTCTTAAAGACCAGCGTTTGTTCACACTGAACAGCCTTCTTGTTGGCGAACATGGATGTGGGAGGTGGATTGGTCATTAATTGGAGTTTGGATGTCTGCCTCTCTGAGCTTTAGCTGAATTCTTTGCTGTCAGTTTTAAAGGAGGGAGGAGGTGGAGGGGTGACGTTTAGGGTCACAAACCAGTGGGAGGTCTTTTAACATACCATTATAGTGGGAGCTGAGACTGAGACGGATGTTGAGATGAGGAGGGGAAGTGACTGTGACAGAACAAGAGAAGACACACTGAGGATAACGACCATCCTCAGTCTCTGGTAATTGTTTATAATAGAAGTCATAAGTTCTAAACTGACACGTTTGACCTCTTTTAAGGTAGAATGAAAAATGAAAGAAAGCAAGGACAAAAACCAAACAGCAAACCTGAAAGCTCATAAAACTGTTAAAGCTGAGGATTTTCTTGTGGGGTTGAAACGACCTCATAAAGGTGTGATTCTGTGGCCCATTATGTTTTGCTTGTTGCTATGAATTCTCCCAGCGAGTGTTCAGCCGGCAGTAATTGGCTGCAATAAACCTCCATTACTGCTTCACAGCAGAATTCCGGCTAGTTTTCCCATTTGCAGACAGCTGCTGCTCTTCCCACTGCTCGTAAACGCCACCAACATTTTCTTCCATCTCGATTTGCTTTAAATCCACAAAACCCTGAACGGGTAGAAAATAACAATCGTTTAAGCAACAGTTTCCTAAAACATTATATTTAAATATTTGGTGTTATAAAGTGAAAAACTTACCTATTTGCTACTTAGAGTTTCCAGGGTTCATTAGCAACAATTTGTCCAATTTTCACTTTTATTTTTGAATAAATTAGCAAATTAGGTAAAAAAAGTTTTCCACAGCAAAAATAGTGTGATTGTAGTTTATTTTAGTTTCTCTGAGTATATGTATAAATATTTCAAGTATATACTGTAATAGACCTTGTATGTAGAACATAGGAAGTAGAGTAACTGAATACTTCTTCAGACTAAATTGGAACGTTTTAAGTTTACGATATACAGATAGTATATAAAAAGTAAACTTCAAGTATACAGCCTCACTTTTAGACTAAGGGCGAGTCTTCCCTTCCCTCTATTTTGGACGGGCATTTTAGTGCAAGTGTGTCCGGAAACTTTTCTTTTAAATCCGATCCTCCAAACGGAGGGAAACAAAGTCCTCTGTCGCGAGGGTAAACCGCGAAGCACTGAGAATCACTTTTATTCACGTAGGTGTGCTCTGAACCCCAGAGGTTTACATTTAAATATAAAAAAATGTCTTTTTGTTGTAGCTTGACCTTTTTAAAGTTACAAAACTGCTGTTGTTATGTATATTCAGGTGCTGGAAACTCCACGCTATAGCTAGCGGATCGGTGATTATTGGTGAATCAAAGTGACATCTGAAATATGAGACACTATTTTTTCATAACTCTCCGTTTGGACGGATAAATGAAGGGGAAGGGAGAAGGAAAGAATTCAGATTGGACCGAAGTAGACTTTGTTCTCTTTTGGGATATCCCGTTTGGGGTTGCTACATTGAATGAGCTTTCTCTGATCCACACATTTGGTTTAGCAGTGTTAATGCGTAACCTTGTATTTATCTGGGCTGGGGACCGGCACAGGGACCTCAGTGACAGTAGTTGGCATGGAAACGCTGACTCAGACCCACTCGGACCAATCACTCATGTCTGGCTCCAACATGGCGACGTCCGTATCACGGAAAAAATAACGACTTGATTGACTTTATTATGTTGGAGCCTGAGGTATGGTATTTTCTATGGGTGACATCACACTTGTCAGTCCAGTTATATATTATACAGTCAATGGTGAGGTATGCAGTCTTGTGTGAATAGAAATTAGAAAATGAGGTGAGGACACAGATCCCAAGACTGATGAGACCACATGAGCTGATGTCTCCCAACGTGTGGTCTGTTGCCCAAAAAGTCTGTAATCCGGCAACACCGTGGTTAGTTAGGACTCTGACTTTAACTGCTTTCTAATTCTATTTCTGTGGAAAGTCATGGAAAAAGTGTGTCTTTAGTATTCGACTCCATCAGGACAGAGAGCAGCTGTAAAACAGGGTTTCCCATCACATTGAAGTGGATCAGAGAGCTGTCAGGTGTGTGTGAAGGAAGTGTTGGGATTAGCATACAGTGCTGCTATAGCAGGCTGAGGGGTTTCTGTGTTTTCCAGGTTTGTTCAGTCACAGAGAACTTCCTTCACATCAGTGCTGTTTGACATCAGCTTCACCTCTCAGATACATAATGGTTTGTTTGTTTCCTGATTAAATCTGGATTTGTCTGTATTTATCTGAAGCACAAAACAACTAGTAGCAGTGTCTCACTGATAATAAGGACAAAAATACAGTTTGACAAATAGATTGATGGCAACCTCTTAGTTAACATACTTATATTTATGGTAAATCTGGGTCCAGATATACTGTAAGAGTATGAAACCTTAGTCATTGATGTAGTGAGGGTCATCCTCTAAAACAGACATTATCCAATCACCAAACACAAACATACAAACAGTAAACTACAACTCCTGTCACAATCTGGCAAGCTGGGTTTGTTATTAAAATGCAGATAAATGGGTTCTCATTTGTTGTTAGGTTTGAATACTACTGCCTATTTCATATTTTCAGACTTTTATAGAAAATTCATTATTGGAAAAATGAAGAAAATGTCATTTAATTTGGCTCAAAATGTTGTATTTAACTGTTTATGGTAGATATTTAATGTAAGGGGAGGAGCTAAAACACCTTAAAGGACACCTTAAACTGGGAGGAGCCAGACTTGTGTTCTGGTTATCTTTTTATCAATCGCTCTGTAAATGGTTGGAATAGTTTTTCCATTCTTTCATTTTGAAACACTTAAAAGAGGTGTTTACTGAATTTATGGATCTTTTATTTTATAGATGAGAAGAGCCCTGCTACACTGTGTACATAGGATTATAACAAATATGTTTTTTTTCTTTTAAAAGTAAATTAAACATTGTTCAGAGTTATTGGAGTAGTGAAGTGTGGACTAGGATCTCCAGAGTGAATCTGAGATCTGTTGATGACTGATTGTGTCATTGTTTCCATTTTACATGTTAAGGTTTTTCTCATGTTCTACTCTGAATATGTAGTATTGCACATACATTTGGGGTCATTTTGGGTAATTGATCCCTTTTAAGTTACAAATCTGATAATCTTTTGATCTATTTAAAAGAGTTCCCAGTGATTTTTTAATTAAAAGTATGCAGTTTTTTGCCAGAACCAAAAAACATGTTGTTTTTTACAGGACATAGTTTCTGCAAGTAGTAGGGGTTCAATAGAAATTTGCCTCTGAGTTGTAGGCAGAGCCTACAATTGCCGAAGAGCAATTTAAGGCCTCATTTATGTGTCCTCCAATATCAGAAAGACACCACAAAACATGTTAAAAACACCACCATCATGGATCTTTAAGGACTGCATGGTAGTGCATAGTTAGTGTTCTCACCGCACAGCGAGAAAGTTACGGTTCGAATCTCGGCTGGGACCTTTCAATGTGGAGTTTGCCTGTTCTCCTGTTGCTCACGTGAGTTTTTTCCACACCCCCAAAACACACTTTGTAGCTTAATTGATCTCTCTAAATTGCTGTACATGTATCTTGTGACAGACTGGCTTCATGTGCAGAGTGTACTCCGCCTTCACCCAGGACAGGCTCCAGCAACCCTGTGACCCTGAAAGGGATTTGGTGGATTCTGACAGTGGATGTTAACCCAGTTACAAAATCCTAACAGTATAGATATATTTTTTGCCTGGCTGGTTCCTTGGTTGTTTTGGGTCTCACATGGAGTCTATAGACCTCAAAGCTTGGACTACATTCCAAAAACAGAATTGTAGCAAAGGACGACCCTTGAAACAAGAAAAACATGTATTTTCTGTCTTACAAGAGGCATAATCTAATAAATAAAGTTTTTAAATGTTAACTTTTTTACACCAGAGCTTTACCTCCCGTGTTCTTTTGACTACTGTATCTCTTCAGCCGTTTACACAATGAATTCATTACTTAATTCCAGCGGATTCTGTTGCAGAGAAAAGTGTCATTGGATCGTTATGCAACATTTACTCTAGTACTCTATCAGTGATTCACATTGATTTCGTCAACAGTCAGATCTTTACGGTACCTCAAAGAGCATGTGTTATTCAGGAGTCACTAGAGACAGTTTCAGTGTGAAAGGATCAAGAAAATGTGTTAATCACAAACATTTTTTTCTTAAAATAAGAATTCTCTGCAATAATTTTTTTCAAATTCTACAATTTATTTAAAACATTTCTTTCTATGAGGCCTGTTTAAGCGGCGATGCGTTCAGGGACCACGTCATCGATTGACTGTTTGCTGAAGAACCTGCAGATAGAATGTGTACGTTCCCTCCCCCCCACCGCCGAGTGTTTAATTAAAACTTTTGTAGTTGGTGTAGACGCAGCGGGTCGACCATGGGCTTAGGGACGGGGGCGGCGGCTGGGGGATGGGGCGGCTTGTAGCGGGGTGAGCCAAAGAGGCCTCCACTTTACTAGACAGATTCTGGATAAGCCTCTTCCACCCCCGCTCCTCGAGGAGGGAGTGGGCTTCCAGGGAGGGGGGGAATGATGTGTGACAATCCATTGATCCCAGACATCTCATAATAATCCTGGACTGGAGTCCGAACTCCACGACCAGCAACTCCTCTGAGTAAATTATTACAAATGTAAATACAAATACAATCAGGATGAATTCATGTGTGTATATCTGGCTGTATCTCATATGGGTTGCCAGATCTAAAAACTCCACTTTTTTGTAAAATCCTGAACTTTCTGGATTTTTTTGTCTTTATTTTGTTACAATGAGCAAAAGTTTGGTTTTATAGTAGCAGTTTGTGGGGAGTGTTGATATGTTTGTGTAGAATCATCATCATTCTGCTCAGATCAATAATCTCATAAAGTCACAGAAACATTAAATACATTTTTAGTCATTTTTTTCATTAAGTCTGTCAGTGAACTGGGTTTGTAAATGTGTGTTTATGTGGTAATTGTATTTGCCTGATTTATTTTGTATTGTAAATATACAGCTTTGTGTTACAAATTGTCTCGATAAAGTTGATTTAATTGCCTGTTTAAAGAAAAAGTTCTATATTTAGATTTATGTCTATTATTTTTAATAACTAATTGACGCCTGCTGGTGCATCAAACCACTTTGGCTCCAAAATTACCTTAATTTAGCATCTATAAAGGCAATTATTTTCCCAATCTGAATATAAAATCATGTGTTGAGGTTAAGGGAAGCAGTAATGCCATGTTTTGACTTTAGATTAGGATGTAAACATCTCAAAATATAATAAATCTGGCAGATAAGACTCACGCTGCTTTTCTGAACATCCCAAAGCGGGCGATGAATGACTCCAATCCCGATCCATCCCGTGTCTTCCTCCCCTCTCTCTGCTGGGGTGATTACTCCATCCCTGCAAGGTCCCTCCAGAGCCTCACACACACTGGCCAAGAAACAAAACACTCCAAACTCAGTCTGAGGGGTCCAGCATGGAGGTGCTGGTGTTTGCCGTCAGCCTTTGAGTTGGAATAAAAGAACCAGGAAGCTGGATGGAGCATCCTCTCACTCTGACATCAGCAGCAGGTTAACCATGGAGTTTGGAAGAGTTTGGTCCAGATATCAGAGAACTTTGCTGATTACTATGATGATGGTCAAGTTAGGTAAGTGATCAATAACCAACCTATAGTCCTAATATTCAGACAAATATTTTTAAGGATAGCATCATTACATTTTTCTAATGTTCCAGGTATAATTCTGTAATGATAACTGAGTTATCATCAGTTTTTAACAAAATAATTCATCTTTCAAAGGATTTTTGAGTTTAAACTTTTGTGTAAAAGGACAGACAAAAATGGTCATAAAAAGTTTTTGTCATTTTTGCTGCCTTGCAACCACTTTCAAAGTTCTTTTAAGTGAAAAAAAAAAAAACTTTTATAGAAGTCAGGTGATTTTCAGAATGTTTTTTTTATCCTGGATGCAGTCACTCTGCGCACATGTCACCTCATCCTCATCCAGTCTCCGCCCTCCCACGGCGCTCGTTGCGCGTGATGAAGCTGCAGCATGTGGGTCCTGGTATCAGGGGTGTGTCGAGGTCGGGGGGGCAGCCAGTCAGCCCCCAGCAACCCTTTGAATCCGCGTTGACCCATTTTTCCCCCCGTGGCCTTCGTTTGTGTACGGCGTCTCAGCCTTGTTTAAATAATGGCACGGCGGCTGTGGGGATTGGCTGCTGATGGAATTGTTACCGATCACCACGGTAACCGGCGTCCAACTGCACTGCTGCGCAGAAGTTTTTGTCTTGGGTTTGAATGGAAGGGTGGATGGTTGTTCAGCAGTTTGGGGAGCGGAGCCTTTCTTAAAGTGGAAGGTATTCAGGACTTGTATCGTTGTGATTAAAGAGCAGCAGTCAGATTCCAGAAAGGGGACGACCTCTAGCTTCAGTCCCGGCTAAAGGCCTCTTAATTTAGGGCGGTGACCTCCGTGAGGCACAAAACAGGAGACAAGTAGGTTTGGAAGGAAAATGTAAAGACCCACTGTGATGAAAACAGTTGTTCTTGTGTCATTTTTGCTGATGATGGAGGACATATTTAGAGAAATTGAAGCTAAAAAATGCACTTCTGGGGCTGTAAGCTAGCAGAAGAGTATGATGGGAAATCGGTGCAGGCTTACTCCACATCATCACTTCAGCCCGCTACTCAGAGGTGAATTTCTAGTAAACTTTTGCTGCTCTGTGGAAACTACACTGAAAATGTGAAACATTAGATCAATTAACAAAAGCTCTGTAATAATTTGTTGTATTTAAAACTACTGGTTTGTATCAAACTATTTTTTTAGTTTATGGTTAACTCCAGTCAAAAATGTTATTTTGATAGAAACTAAATGTAACAAATTACAGAACTCTTGTCAAATGATTCAAAGTTTCTATTTTTCAGTGTATGTCCTAGAAAATGACAGATTTTGTAATTCTGGATAAAAATGTTATAATCATAATTAAAATACTACTGAAATGCTTTGACAAAAGATAAAAAGATGATTGGAGTAGGTCTTAAAGTTTTATAATAACTATTATTTTTTATTTTGTAAATAAATACACAGTAATACTCAGAAAGAGTGTTTTTTTGAAAATGTTTGCATCAAATATAATTCTTTCAACATCAGATTGAGCATGTTTTGCCTCCAAACCAGACAGGAATGTGTTCAGCAGGAGACTTAGAGATGAATGTCTGTCTGTGCGTAACGGTGAGTAAGCCTGGGAGGATTTGAGCGTTTTCTGGTGTGGAGCGAAGCACCCACCTGCTCGAGAGCCTCTGGAACACAAAGCTGAACTCTGGAGGAGCTGCCCCGCTCTTGTGGTGATTGAATCGAATTCCTCTGAGCTCAGTTTGTCTGTTAGCCAGGGGCTTCCCTTCCTCTGGGATTTGTAAACGGGAAAAAAAAAAAAAATGAGAGAGAAACTCTATACACTGTTTTCAGTCTAGCAGGAAAAAGATTTTCAATTGAAATATATTGAAATTGCCAAATAAAACCAGTAAAAAAAACTGTATCTAAAGTTTCCCTGATATTTTTTTATGTTTTCTGTGTAAATTTAACAGGTTATAAACTTCACTGATGTTTTAAATTGTAAACAGGCACATAAAGGAAAACTTTATTATCAAGTTTCAAATTTACAGACCCATTCCGTTGAGTTTTTAACATGTTTTTGTGTCATTTGTCTCATAATGGAGGATCTATATTTGGTTCTTTATTAAAATCATTGTAAATCAGGTCTACACGAAAAAATGCTGTTAGAAACAAATCCGATTTGTTACATAATTTTCATTCTGATGCATCCACTTGCAGACAAATAGATCCATGAACGTCTTTGTTTTCCTCGTCTGAGCTGGAATCTGGATATAAACTGTACGGAGAGATAGTTTCCAAATTGATCACCATTTTTGTTGCACCAGTAATCTTACCTTGGGGGTTTGAGGGGCTAAAAGCTAGTGGAAAAGAGTGTAAACAGAGAGCTCTCACCAGTGGGGATGGAAAAAGGGGCGGGGTTGCTCTCCGCCAACAGTCCTCCCCACAACTCAGTCACATTTCGGATGAACTCCTGCTATTCTTTAGAAATTATGTCCTTAAAAACAACACAGATAAAAAGATGATTGGAGTGGGTCGTTAACATTTTGGCATTTCTTTTTTTGGGATCAATTTTTTTTTTTTAACGAATACAATTATGAATATAAAATTGAAATTCCATATAGCAAAAAATGTATTTTTTCCTCTCTAGCAGATCCTGTTGTTTGTTTATATTATATTCACAGGAAGTTTTCTGAGTATTTTTAACATGACTTGAGCCTCGTTTCTACTGAGCAGTCCGGTATGGAACAGTCCGGTTTGATCCGGTAATTTGGAGTGTTTCCATTGTTAAATGGATCCATTAAAAAGTTCTGACCCGTTCCTCTCGAGGGCCCTCATCAGTTGTAGGTCTATAGAAGAATAGAACAGGACGGTTGAGGTGTTACCACCTGCTGATTGGCAGGAAGTGATGACATTAGAAAACACCAGTATAGCGCTAAGCTAGCAATTCCATTTTCCTCTTTACAGTATTCTTCTTAGCCGCCCGCAATCTTCTTTCAAACAGCATTAAATTCCTGTTATACACGATGTACAAAGAGTAAAGCATGAAAAAGATGAGCTGCTGGATGACCTCCACTGTTGTTGCTTTTCTAGTCGTCGCACTGCAATGACACAATGACATGCTAGCAGTCAACACCACACATGTGTTGTGAAAACAAACAGCTCTGTGGAAACGAGGCTGAAGTCTTTCTACTGTATTGCTTTTGCTGTTCCAACACTTAAACATTTTGTCTTTGCTGCATCCTCCTCAAGAGAACGTTTAGCGTGCTCCCACACATCTTTAGATTTCCATATTAAACATGGAGGATGAATTACTACAGATGTGTTGACAGCATCTTCAAATCATTTAATTTCCAGTCACACAAATGAAATTAGTCTGTATCTTCTTTTCACATCCTGTTCTCGTCTCTCAGGCTGAAACCAAGTTATTTCATCAATAATTAGACAGCTTTCAAGCTACAGTACAAACACAAAAGCACCGCTAACACTGTCGTATTCATCCTCAGAGATATTTTAGCTCAGTCACGTTACAACAAACAGGTCCTGGATCTCATCTGACCTTTGTGGAGATAAACTTGTGTGGACTGGAACTGTTTTGAATAGACAACAAAAATATATTCATGCAGGAACTATAGGGTTGAAAGTTTACAGGAATTTTAAATAAGAAAAATATTTTTTTTATTGGTGAAATTGACAAAAAAAACCCATGTGAGAGCTGTGATGACACTAAGACTGAATAGATGTCAACCTACAAATACATTCCATTCACTAATTTATCACCACAAACATCCTTCCCACATGCAGCTACAGTCACTGCAATAATAAATAATTCAATATTTAGAACCAATAAAATATTATCTTTTGTACACTGAAAAAGTGGTAGCCTAAAAACCGGAAAAGGACTCTAATCTTATGCTAAAAACAACTAGAAAGTAAAAAAAACTTATCTGTTTATGCAGCAAGTCATTTAAACTTGACATAGAATCTTACAAAAATAATGTCACAATCTAAAAACAAGGAGCTCCACATAAGTATTTAGAAAGGGAAACAAGCTAAAAAAAAAAAAAGTTAACTGTTAAATTGAATTATTTAAAATCAAATCTTATATTGTGTAATAATAAGTATTATTTGGTGGTTTTAAGAAAATTGTTTTGAATGATTTTTACTTTTGATGTACATAATTTTAGTTCATTTTGATGACAGTGATTAAAAAATAACTTGTGTAATGTGAGGAAATAACTCATTTTAAAGCACAATGTGAACAAAATATGTTGGTATCACAGTTGGCCCATCTTAACAAATCCACATAAGATCTAAAACTAGCACTTCATCTTAGAACATCTACATTTTTTCATTTAAATCTCAGAAATGTTAAAAACTGTCTGAGATATTATGAGATATTATGTGACTTCTCCATGTTATGAAATAATTCAGTTTAATAAAAAGCATTTAGATGGTTATGAACATTTCCTATAAATACATGTTTGTTTGTTTTTTTAATCTAGTTTTTCCACTGTCAGAGTATTGTGTAAAAGGATTTAATAATAATTTCCGTATTTGTAGATTCTATAGCACTTATAAGACCAAAAGCTTCCACTGTATTGACTTAGAGAAAAGCTTGGAAAGGTGTAAAACAATGAGAAGTAGAAACAACATCAAACTGGAAAACATTTCTTTTATGTCCAAATGTGTAGAAAAATATGAAAAATGAACCAAAAATATTTTTTTCTTAAAATATAGCATTTTAAAGTTTGCTTTTACTCTAGAAATCAGGACTTAGTAACCATACAATGGTTTTTTTAATGAATAAATCCTGATGATAAGCAGTAACGGCTGCTATTTTTCTGGTACATGAGTGGCTCATGAAATATGACAATTTGTGGCTAATTGAATTCTTGTCTAACGGTTTACAATTTAACAAAGTATTTATAGCACATGTATCTGGGAATATTTTCTATCATTTGCAGCCTATTGTCCGGTCAGAACAGTGGAGGCTGGTTTCCTTCTTGATCCTCACAGGATTAATCCGCTCCAGAGGAGGAACAGATGGATACATGGCGGTGTGATAGCACCGTGTTTCCCTAAAGTAAACACTTGAAGTCCACTTTAACTTCAGCAACAAGGTTCCAGGTTGGCAGAGCGACAGGTTGAACTCACAGAGGCAGGTTGCTGCAGCACCAGGAAAACATGCAGAAAATGGGGCTTAACAACGCATGGGGAACGTTGGGGTTGCTCTTTTGCCTTTAAATCTGAGAGGGAACGTTCAGAGAGCTGTTTTGTAATGCTGTTGTTGGTATATCTTCGTTTGTTTTTATTAAATAAAATATAGATTTATCTATAAGCGTGGAGCTAAATTAGTATCTGCTGGTGGCAGAAGGGCCGATGGGTGTGTGTTAAACTCTGCAGACATGCTGAGACCTCTGGAGAGCGTCAGCACTTTGACATCCTTCTTCAGACCTGCGAACAGCTAGCTGCTCTGCTCAGTGTTACCGCTGGTACCAGTCAGTGCCACGGATCAGTGACGGGGTGGGCGGCTGGGCTGGGGGAGGCGCTCTTATCAACTCCCTGGAATGTGTGAGGAGTTGATTGGGTTTGGATGGAGGGGTGAAGAGTGAGGAAACCCTGCTGCCTTTAAACGCCCCGCTGGAGGACTCGGAAGATTAGAGCTAGAATGGGGGGTTGTGCTGTTTTTGATTTGGCAACATAGGAAATTTATCACAAAAACGACAAGTAAAGCTCATGGATCTAAAAAAAAAGAAAAAAAAAACTTGTTTAAAACATAATGTGTCACTGGAATCCTTAAATAAAAACAGTAATTTACTTATGTCTCATCTTGTGCTTATTTCTGTTCAATATGACGACTACTTCCTGTGAAGAATTTCAGTTTTATGGTCAAAAAGCATTTTTTTTTTTTTTTGAGGGTGACAGAACAGGAGCAGTGAGCAGAGGTGCAGAAGGCATCCTGCAAGAAAACCAAATACAGGACAAAAAAAAACCATTGCAGAGTTTGAAAAAAAAATTACAAAACAAATCTGGAAATGCATTTTTTTCCTTCGACCCGTCCTCTTAATAAGACAATTATATATTTTTATTTTCTTTAGTTATTTATGTAAGTAAATCATCGATTGGTGTTAGTCAACAACGAGCTTCTACTCCTAGAAAAAAAGGAATATTTGTACAGGTTTGGAAACTTGTTCCCTGCAAATATTGGTAACAGGATTGTACTAAGTTTTATAATTGTCCCATGTGTAATTTTTATTACATTGTAAGATGATGCCTTAATTAGTTTATTACTTATTATTGATGAATATGTAGCAGAAAATCACAAAAGTGTAATCTACTTTTCAAGAATTTTGAAGGTCAAAATGTTCTCCAATTCTAGAATGACCCTTAAAAATCGAATTTCTAAGGACATATTTCTTGTTTTTGCAGGCCTTCTGTGCACGGCAGCAGCAGACAGATGCTTGTCATCTCCCTGTAAAAACGGTGCGACGTGTCTTTACCACGAGGGGGACTATGTGTGCGTGTGCCCCAAAGCTCCTGTCAGGTACACAGGCAAACTCTGTGAGGATCTGTATGACGCCTGCAGCACGGCCTCCTGCACAAACTGCACCAGCCAACCGGGGTCGGACGAGTTCCTCTGCCACTGCCCAGACGGCTACACAGGTCCCAGCTGTGAGCAGGAAGTGGATGAATGTCACAGCAACCCCTGCAAAGGGGTCCGGTCTTACTGCGTGGACAGTGCAAGCAACTATTCGTGCCACTGTCCCGTCGGCTGGGCGGGTGAGGACTGCCGGGAGAACGTAACCACCTGTTTGACGCACACGTGCCAGAACGGTGGCGTCTGCGTGGACGTTCCTGACACGGGGCACCAGTGTCAGTGTGTTCCTGGATACCAGGGGGAACACTGTGAGGAGAATGTGGATGAGTGCTGGTCTGAGCCCTGCCAGAATGGGGCCATCTGCAAAGACGGGGTCAACGGCTACCAGTGCTTCTGTGTGCCTGGATTTCAGGGTTCCCACTGCGACCTGGACATCAAAGAGTGCGCCTCTCAACCCTGTCAGAACAACGGCACATGTCTGGATGAGGTGGATCACTACATCTGTGAATGTGCTCCAGGTTTTGAAGGTACAGTTTGGGGATCATTCATTGTACTCAGTCAGTGTTAAATCCTGATATTAACTGTGACCCCCCCACAGGGATTAACTGTGCGGTGGAGATCGACGAGTGTGAGCTCCACCCCTGTCAGAATGGTGGCATCTGCATTGACCACATCGCCATGTACTCCTGCCAGTGCACGGCCGGTTTCCAAGGCCAGGACTGCGAGGTCAACATTGATGAATGCGCAAGCACGCCCTGTTTGAACAGCGGCAGGTGCATCGATGGCATCAACAGGTACGTCTGGACATGAGTTGCTCTTCAGAGACAACGAATCACCATCCATCCATCTGTTTTCTAAGCGCACTACATCCCTTTCGGGGTCATAGGTTTTCTGGAGCCTGTCCCGGCGATTGGGGTGCATAGGTGGGGGACATCCAGGACAGGTCACTAGTTTTGTCACATAAACACTCCCCCACATTCACACCTAGGGACACTTTTGAGTAACCAATTGACCTATGAAGCATGTCTTTGGACTGTGGGAGGAAGAGAGAATGCCCAGAAAAAACATCCAAACTCCACACAGAAAGGTCCCAGTCAGAATTCACTGTGAGACGAGAGTGCAAACCACTCCACCACTGTGCACGCCCACTGACTTACCACAAAAACGTAACTGCTGTGTCTACCCCTTTAACCCAAACAGTGACTCCTTGTGGAGATGTTTTCAATCCGCATGTGACTCCAGAAACATAAAAACCAGTGATAGGTAACTCCAGGCCTCGAGGGCCACAATCCTGCATGTTTTCTAACATACCTGATCTGGCATGTTCTAATTGGCTGGACACACCTGAACCAGGTAATCAGTCATGAGTACGGCTAGGATATCTGGAAATCGTGCAGACGTAGCGGCCCTTGGGGCCTGGAGTTGCCAATCACTGACATAAACCCGTTGGAGAAAACAAACAGGACACACACACTTTCTGCACAAGTCAAGTTCTTAAAAATAAATGACATTCACAGAAAATGACAAAAATACCAAGAGTAGATTTTAAAGTATTTGTCACAACAACCCCTACAGGGAGCTGCGAGCTGTAGGCAAATCTTTAACATTACAGACCGCTCAGTGAACCTGTGGAGTGAAAATGTTCATGCACATTTTTTTCTATGGGTATGCTGCAGGACAGGAGACAAGTGGTAGTGAACACATACTACACAAAGAGGAAAGTGATGTGGGCATGTTGTGCGGATTTTAAGTTTTTTCAACTCGCTTAACCCTGCAAACTGCACAGGGAGCCTATTAGTGGTATTCACCTGACAGGTGTGTGCTAGACATGCATCTTAGGAATCACCTGCAGACCCCATGTGTGCAGCATGCAGTCAGTTAAAAGCCAGTGAGCACTTCACTAGTGGCCAGAATGTTGAATAAGGGCCCCATACAACAGCATCACTTGTACGTCGCTAGCTTTACAAACACTTCATGAAACACTTACCATACATATGACAATGGTACGCTCCATTTTCTTGACGCCCCTTAGGGTGGTCGCACAAACCTCGGGAAGCTTGAAGACACACCCTTTAAGATATCAAGGATACAACCGGACAAACTGGTGACCTGTAAAGGGTGGATCCCACCTTCACCCAACAGTGGTGGGGATAGGCTCCAGCAACAGTGTAACCCCAAAAGGGATTAAATGGGTGATGGATGGTAGAAACTTAACACTTAATCCAACATTTGGTGGGGGTGTCTATGGATGATGATTGTTGACATGCACCACTGAGGTGTTGCACTTTACTTCCTGCTTCTGGATTTACCCCTTTTGATCCCACTATTCTTCTCTGTCTGCCCTGAGCCCGTAAACAAATACAGACAAATGAAAAAGATGCTCAGGGCTAAACATTACGGCATCTTTGGAGAATGTTGGCTAACAATGCCCCCCCCCCTCTGACACACTGAGCTGCAGGACAGAACCCAGAAGAATGAAACAAAGGGGGAGCCTGTTAGTGTTTGATTGACAGATGAGGTCTCACCTCAGTGAGATTTTCATCACAGAAAGTCAGTCAAATGGTGAAGATGTGCGATAGGTCAGTGGAGTAAAAACACAAGATTATTTTTCTGTCATCTTTTAATAGAGTTAAATGCACTAAAAGCATGTATGATAAATATTTTAGTAGCATAAAATACTTAATTTCAGATCAAACATGAGATCATGCTAATACCCAGAATTCAATTTAGACTTTCCAATCTAACAAGAAAATCATCAAATTTGTGATCCAGAAAATCCATCTTAATGCTGACTTTATTAATATTAGAATTCCCTTTCTTAGTAAAAACAGAACTAGTGTGGGTCCGGATCAACCTCAGTCAGTCGTGATCAAATATGATCAAAGCTGGAGCTCCTGCGTCGTCACTGACTTTAGTTTACTTACAATGTGCTTTTACTTTTTGAACTTTTTGAGAAAAAAAAGATCACAAACTTGTTGCAATCAAGCATAGATGAGGAGTAGAAATATGGAGAATTTATACAAGAGAGGTTCCAGAAATTCCCTTTGATGATCTACAGACCACATCCTCAATTCAGCCTAAGAATAAGAAGCCTGAAAATAAAGTGCCAGGTTTGTTCATCCATATGATTATGAATAAATAGACTATATTGAGGACAGGGTACATAAACTTTCCAAGATAGGTTAAAACTTTTTAACAGAAGTAATTATTTTGAATTATTTGGCATACTTTAGTTGTAATTTTTCTGTTAAAAGGCATCTGTGATGTCACCTTTCATTCGTTTTTTACTGCTATCATTCAGGGATTTCTGCCCACATGCAGTGGATGAATGAACCATTTGGTTAACATTTCAGAGTTGAGTCTAAAGAATACCCACGGTTTGACATTGTTCTCTCTTCAGCTCTGGAATAGATCCTTATTTTGGTTCAAAGCACATGAAGCTGTAAAGTATGCAGCACACCGAGTTGTGGTAACTCAACAAAAGGATTTTCACTATGGCTCCATGTTTGTTAATCTGCATTACCTCTAGTGAACAAAATAATGATGATAATGATGATAATATTTTATTTTGGACATATATTTATGAGGGAAAAAAAATGAAAAAGCGTAAACTTTTTAGTTTAATTTTTAGCTTTGCTCCATACAAGGCACATGTGTAAAAAGTCAAGGCCCGTTTTGGCCATTTTTTTTTTTTTTTTTTTTTTACGTTTTTAGGCTGTTTTGGAGGTTAGCTAATATTTCAGCTACATGCTAGCTGTTTTGGCTAATTTAGGCTTTTTTCAGTTTTTTAGGCTATTTTGAAGTTTAGCTATTTTTTTTCAGTGACATGCTAGCTATTCTCTTTTTTTTAGTCTAATTTGGCATTTAGCTAATAGTTTACCTGGATATCAGCTTCAGCGTTTTCAGCTATTAGCTTCAGCATCTTCAGGTATCAGCGCTGGCATCTTCAGCGGCCAAATTCAGCTTAGAGCATTCCCACCAGCATCACAGGTAATGCTTTATATCTCGTTCATAATTCTGTTGACAAGTTACATTTTTAAAGTTTCAAGTTTTTTCCCTGAAACTATATTTTTCCTCTCTTTTAATTAATAGATAAGTATATTCTTTTGGTAATACATTGTTTTCTGATCTGAATTTTATTTGGGCCGTACAGTATTCTAACACGTCTTTTCTTTTATGACACATTCACACCAGACGCGATTTTCGTGGCAGGGGTGTTGAGTTTCAATGCTAAGTCAATGTACAGATGTGATCTGAGGTCTTGCATACTTATTTCCGTGTTAGGCGCGGCAAAGTCACTTCGTCAACCACTCAGCTTTGGGCACGTAACGTTTTCAGTAAATGGTAAATACTTGTAAAGCGCTTTTGTACCTTCCTCAAAGGCTCAAGGCGCTTTACAGTCACAGTCCCATTTACACACTGATGGCGGCTCTGCTGCCAAACACTGGCGACAACCTCCCATCAGAGGCGATGCGGGGTTCAGTGTCTTACCCAAGGACACTATGACCATTGGGGGAATTAGACCCGCAATCTTCGACCACCCTATGGCTGCACCACGGCCGTGACTAGATCAAGGGGTAGAAAAGTATATCCAATATGGCCGCTCAATGCAAGGCTTTCCATCCCAAATGTCCATCCATTTTCTTAACCTCCTTGGGGAGTCTCTGAAGGATCTGGTGAACCCAGACATGGCCACGTGGCACCTCTATAGAACTCGCCTAAACATATAAACCCAAGCTACTTGCTTGACACCATTCATGTTTTCCTTGATGTGGCAGTAAATTAAGTCCAGAAAAACTTTGGAGGTCACTCCGTGACCAGGGCATCAAGGCACCGTGTAGTAAATTTGGAGCAACTCAAAAAATTTCACGTCCAGTGAGAATGCAGCTTTAGTGTCTCTATGGTTTCTGTCAGGCAGTGTGTTCCACACAATCACAAGCACAGTTGAGGAGAGATGTATTGACATCTACATACTTGTCTCATCACAGTCAAACTCCCCATAAACCAATAATCACCTTATAGATGTTCCTAAAATTCCTGCTGCTCATTTGCACAGGTCACTTTGTGTACTGGTAATTCTACAGTTGACCTGAACACGCTCACATAAGACTCCAGCTGACTGCTGCTTAGCAACACAGTAGGATGCAGATAACAGGAAAACAATTATTGCCTGATAGGAAATTAGTGAGCAGAGATGGACCAGCATGCCTCATGTTATGCTGCTGCTGGCCTTATGGGACCAATGCATCATCCAGCAGGTCGTGTCTGCTCAGTGTTGTGTGTCAGACAGTGAAGTCAACCAGGGATAAGAATTAATCCACTTAGAGCCACACAGATGGGTGATGAGTCATTAGAGGGGTGGTGGTACTCTGATGCAGTCGTGATACTGAATGAAACAGCGAAACAATAATATGTGAATTAATGGGCAGTTAAGTAGAAAAAATATATATTTTTTTGATTTTTGTAAATTCAGATTTTTCCTCTTTTGTACAATGAAATATGTATGGCCTTAGTCCTACTTGTCCTTATGAGATACGGCTGTATGGGAGTGAAAAATGGACAAACTTGTTTGGGACATGCACAAAATATTGCGGTAGTAGACCACTCAGTGAGTCCATGGAGCAAAAATGTTCATGTGTATTTTTTTCTATGCTGTGAGCAACAGATCGTAGGGAACACCTGTACAACACACAACAATAAGTAAGGGGGAAGTAGGTGAGACGCAGGCGTGTCATACAGATTTTTTTGTTTTAAGCCCTTTGAACTCTGTACAGTGTGCAAGGAGCCCACTGGTTCTTTACAAATGTGTGCTCTTTCTTTTTCCAGCCTGACTGTTAGAAATGAGGAAATCAGAGTGTAGTTTGTGTAAGCATCCTACAGACATTTAGGCATCACATGAACACCCTTTGTGTGCGGCATTTGCATGTGGGGTCGGTAAGGTGCCATTGTACGCACGTCACCCATGACTAGAGTGTGGGGTAAGGGCAGTGTGTGACAGTATCACCTGTGTGCCATAAGTGTGTGTTATATGGAAAGCCTTGTTATCATCAAATCAATATTCTTGGGTTTAGGCTGTTATAAGCCTAACTAGTAATGCCCAAAAAACAACTAGTTAACTAGTGACTGCCAAATGTAACAGTTTACTAGTGGGGCCTATTTGTGCTTTCTTGTTAACTAGTGACATTCTAAAAAGGCAACTAGTTAACTAGTGAAAGGCAAAATGTGAAATATGTAACTAGTAATGTTTAAAATGTGTGATAGTTTACTAGTCAACCCAATGTGTGCTTACTAGTTACCAAGAACACTCTGAAAGGGACACTAGTTAACTAGTCACATGCACATTTTCACTAGTAAGACTTACATACGTCTCACCAGTCAACTAGTTAACATTAACATGTCACTAGTAAACTAGTTTGATATTTTGGTTGCACTAGTTAACTAGTGAGCTTTACAGTTACCCAGTGGCCTTTATAGAGTGTAACTACTTAATTAGTGAGCACAAAAAGGGACACTATGAAACTCTTCCATATAAGTTCATTAGTAATGCGCTTTTATTAAGACTTACATATGTCTAACTGATCAACTATCCAGTGTTTTACAGGTCACTAGTAGACTATCCCAATATTTTGGTCAAACTAGTTAACTAGCTTGAGCTTTACATGAGCCTTACAAGTGAACATGTAGAAAATGTGCATGTGGCTAGTTAACAAGTTACCTTTTCAGAGTGTAACTTGTTATCTAGTAAGCACAAGGGCCCACTATTAAGCTAGTCCACATCTTAAAACATTACTAGCTAACTACTTTACATTTTTGACTGTCACTTGTTAACTAGTTGTACTTTTATCACATGAATATGTTCTACATGTTCACCAGTAAGGTGTTAACATTTTGCATGCCACTAGTTAACTAGGTGTACTTTTGGCATTGTCCTCCTTGGTCATCTCCCATTAAGTCCATTCTTTGTCAAACAACGACAGATGATGCAATCTGACACTTATGTTCCCTAAGCTTGAAGTTCATCTTTAATCTCTTTAGAGGTGTTTCTGGGCTCTTTTGTTACCATTCATATTATCATTCTTTTTGATTTGTCATCAATTTTCCTCTCGTGGCCTCGACCAGGGAGGTTGGCTACAGCCCCATGGATCTTAAATTTCTGAATAATGTGTGCAACTGTAGTCACAGCAACATCAAGTGATGGAGATGATCTTACAGCCTTTTTCTTGAATATCCTTGTCTATAATTTCATTTCTAATGTCTTGAGACAGTGCTTTCCTCTGCCTCCCCTAGTCCATGTTGAGTGTGGTACACACCATGTCACTAAACAGCACAGTGGCTACCAGTAGCCCTTTACATAGGTCCACTGACTGATTATAGATTGTAGAAACCTATGATGCTACTTAGTGAACACATCTTGGAGTAACATATCCCTTAAGTCACAGTCTCTTCTAGGGGTACCATCATTTTTGTCCAGGCCCGTTTTATGATTTTATTTTTATAAATAATTATGTTGAAATTATTATAAACAATTGTCTTTCCTTCATTTGTTAAATTATGTATTGTTACTTTTGTCAAATTCAAGTTATTTATGTGAGCATTGTGAGTTTTTCTTACATTTACCAAAGGATTCCAACAATTTTGTCCATGTGTTCATACTTTAGTTAGTTTTGAGAGAATGCTGCAAATAGTCTATTATTTCACTTTTAATTGGGATTTTTCCTATAAAGGATCCTTCTAGTCTATCTGAAGCCAGACGGGATGTTTGATTGTGTATCTCTGTTGTGTTCCAGCTATGAGTGTGACTGCGATGGAACGGGGTTTGAGGGCGACCACTGTGAAGACAACATCCAAGAGTGTGCGTCCGACCCCTGCCAGCATGGATCCACGTGCTTAGACGGCATCAACCAGTACGAGTGTGTCTGCTGGCCAGGTACTCTGCAGCTCAGCACTCGCACTGTAAACCAGATGATGAGCATCACAGAAGAGAAATCTAGAGTTTATGAAACCTCTCCTGCTCTTCCCTCCATGTGAACAGGCTATGAGGGGGAGAACTGTCAGGTGGATATCAATGAGTGTGAGCAAAATCCTTGTGACAATAGTGGCACGTGCTTCCAGCGCTCAGACGTCCAGAACTACAGGAAGCTCCCTGAACTCAGCACCACCACGTTCAGCTATGACATCGCAGCTGGCTTCATCTGCCTCTGCATGCCTGGATTTACTGGTGAGCTTCACCTTCAAAAACAAACAAAAAAAGAAATGGGTTTCTCTGCCAGTTTTTCCTGAAAAACGCGCTCTGTTTTCAGGCCACAACTGCTCTGTCAATGTGGATGAATGTGGGTCTGCTCCGTGTCAGCATGGGGGAAGCTGTCAGGATCTGGTCAACTCTTATCGATGTTTGTGTCCAGACGGCTTCACAGGTAAGAGAAAGGCCTCTGCTCCTCTTCCTATCTCGTCTCTAACGGGGGATATTTTCTCAGCAGCAGTTCCTCTGTCGATACAGATCCAGTGCAGGAGTTGTCCTCAACGACCTCATGAGAGGCGATGCTTTTGGTATGTGTTCTCTGAGCCAAAAGGCTGCAGCTGGTTTGAAAAGGTTAAATAAAAGTACAATGAAGCACAGGTCTGTAGGTCTGTAAAGGTAGAATCACACATCACAAGTGGTGTCAAATATTGCATTAAAAATGAATCACTTTTACTGTTTTTATTTGTGCTAATCTAATTTTTAATCTATAACGTTACTGTTTCAGCATGTGAGTTCCTTTGAAATAAAATCAGTTTCAGGCTTTTACTTGTTAGGCGATAGCCACACCCTGATGTGAACTTCAGTTGGCTCCTGACTGACTTTCGGTGACAGTACAGTGAGGAGAAACAGTTATTCGCAGAGAAAGAGGAAAATAGAGACGCAAATGTGAATAGTTGGTATTATTAGTGGAAAATCTGAACACTCCAAAGGCACTGCAGATAGAGCTGATGTGTCTTTTATGTACCAAAGCAGCTCGAATTAAGAACTCAGTTGTAGGTGCAACCACAGCACATGCTAGCAGCAAACATGTTATTCACAAGAAAACTCTTTTCCAAACGTAAGAAGGTCCATATTTTTGGTTTTTGCAGAGAATTGTTTACTACTGTTTTTGATGTTTTCTATTAGAGCCAAGGGCGGACTCCTTTAGCCAAAGGTGGGCGACTGCTGGGGCCCCAATACTCTGGGGGTCTGAGCTGAACTCTTTATATAGTCATTAGTATTTAACTCTGACATTAAAAAAAACAAATCACTGAAATGGCATAAGACTGATCATGTGAACGTTTTGATCATACATGGAAAACATTACATGAAATAAATAAAATATTCATCTTTAGTTGCCTTTACACATAGGCCCTAATGGAAATCAGATTGAATTCTCTTCTAAGGATAAAATGCTCAAATTTTTAAGTCCCCCTATGAGAATTTATTCTGTTAAAAAAAACTTTCCAGTAGTGTTTTAATTATGATTATAAACTTTTTAACCAAAACCCCACAGCCAAAATGTCTTTAAAAGACAATTTTCATGTTAATCAGAGGGGATTTTGGAAATCTCCTCTGAAGGGGCGTGGTTTTTGGAGCTGAGCTGAGTTGCCCCGCCCCTGATCCTCCCTGTCTGATTGGAAAAGCGCTGTGTCTTGCTAGCGTAAATCTTCACCACTGCTGCATAAAAGTCCCAATCAATATCAGTTGCCGCCGTTCACATTTCCGTGGTCACATCAAGAAGCTCCGTGGAGTCTGGTGGAGATTTTCCAGCGTTCTCAGTCCTGCTACCGTAAGTATTGGATGAAACTCACACCAAAAATCCAGTGATGCTGATTTGACCACAGAAATGTGAACAGCGGCTCATTTGACTGCAGTCAATGTGAAGATACCATCTTCTCTTCTCCAGAACCTGAACTAGACACTAGGAACAGATGAGGGTTTAGTGCATGTGCAGCAGAGCTGTTGATGGAAAGAAGATCATTCATTCAAACACAGTCTGTCTGTGATAGCTTGATTGATTTAAAAGGAGAAATACTTGAAAATGCAAAAACAGAATGATTTCTTATTACATTTGTTCTCTTTCATAATTAAAATGCTTAAAAACTCACAAACAGGATTTTCATCAGAGAGGGACTTAAAGAAAAATCATTGAACCCTTTTCTGGAGTCCAGATGAGATGGTGGAATAGTGAGCCAGCTAACCTGCTTGAACACAAGTTTAGAATCCAAATCACAATCAGATGTTCACCAACAGTAAAACGTAATGGAAGAACTGAAGAACAATTTTTAAAAACAGTTTAGACCCTTCCCTTATTATAAATTAAACACATAAAAACATAGGATGATAAGATTTAAATGTCAAATTATCAGTTTAAGCTGCTATATTTCCTAATATAACTGTCCTGGCAAATTCAAGCAGGGAAACGCTCAGTTAGAAAATAAACATTTACCAACTAACTCCTCTGTACTGTCACATTCAACACTAGATTATTAGCTGCACATGAATATGTTTCTTTCCTTTTCTAAAGGGCTGCTAATAACCAATCAATGCTGTGCTGAACATTACAAAATCTGGACTCTGGATCAATCTGCTTTTGGTTTTCCAACCTTGCTTCTCAAAACACTGGATTTTTCTGATCTGCTGTCCAAAATATGGTCCATGAAATAGATCAAAAACTAAATCTTTTCAGAGTTGCTTACGACTACATAAATAACATTTTTTTTCCCAGATAAATTTCTAATCTTAGTCTGATATCCAAGCTGGAGCAGCACATTAGCAAGACCAAAAATTAAATCAAAAAATCTTCCACAACAAGATATGAAATTTAGAACGCAAATATACTATAAATCTGAACTTAATTTGACTTTATTTGAATTTTTTGAAGGTATAAACTAATTAAACTTTACCTATAAGAATAACATGAACAAAACACTCCCAGTCCAATCATCTTTTGATCTATTGTAAAAGTGTTCTCAGTGGACTTTCTTATCACAATTATGACGGTTTAAGCCAAAAAAACAACAACAACAAAAAAAACCCCAAACACTGTTGTTTTCTACGACATAGTTTCTGTAAGTGGCAGAAGTTCATTAGAAATTTACCTCTGAGTTGTAGGCAGAACTGACCCCCACAACCCCCAACCTAACATTACCTGTACAACAAGAATGGTGAGCAAGATTGGAAACATCCAGCCATACAGTTTAGATCCAGATGCTATCTCAGGACGAAACAGGATATGTTCTTTGTCACAAATATGATCAGTTTCAAACAAGTTTTTTGGCTGCTCTTGATTCACTATAACTGGAATTAAGGAATACTCAGAAATGCAGTTTTAACCTTCATTTTATTTCTATATGTTCTTCATCATCAGAAAAAATGCCACAATAACGTGAAAAACACTCTTTTTACCCACCCACCTCTCAGCCTGTGAATACATCAAAAGGCTTTTAACTTGAACTGAAGTGTATCTAGTATTTTTCTCTTTTGTTGTCCACATCGTGTTCAGAGATTAAGATGGAGCATCTCGCACTTGCTGTCTGCTCAACATATCCTCCTTCCCCTTCAAAGCAACCCTTTTGTACCTGCACCCCATGTCCAGAAAACAACCCCACTCTGAAGCTGCACAGCATCATTCTGGAGGGAGAACTGAACATTTCTCCAATGTCTTCAGAATGTGTCTCTTTTCTGAAATCTCAGCTCAGTCAAAGCAGAGGAACAGTAACAGTGTGCACTTCATTATCTCTGGTTATGCAGCCGCCTTTAGTCACCACTCAGTTTTATCTCATGTTTTCCTGATAAAATGCAGTCAGAGTTATTATTTTGCTCTAATTATCTGATGAATAATGTTAATAATTTCACATCCATGTGCTTAGGAAAAGATATTCCTTGGAAGGTTCATGTCCTGATGGCAGCAGTTAAATCAGCGATTTATTCTTAATTATAACAAATAAAATAAACATGTAGTAAATCAAATCTAGAGAATGTTGGTGTCATCACATTAGTCATCACATTAGTCATCACATTAGTCATCATTTCCTCTCAATCCCTTTTCACTGGAAACAGACACACAATTTCCTAATGCCTGTTTAATGATCTAGAATTTTATCAATATTTGGGCTAAAACGTGCGTGTGAGTGCATGAGTTTGTCAAGTGTCTTTGTTGATAGCTATTTCCTGTACAGATAAAGCTGCACGGTGAGCGACTGATAAAGAGTGACAAAGAAGAACTTATGCTTTAGGAACATCAGATTTAAGATTTGGTTTATGTAAATGCTCTAAGGCTTATTTTGTTTTAGTCAATCCAGTCTGTTATCAATTAAGCAATAACCTCACATTGTATTGAGGGTTAAAGAATGAAGGAGGTTATTATTTTAACAGACTCCATAAAAAAAACATGAACAAACTTGATATTTTTGATAGTTGTAGTAAAAAAAACAAACAGAAATCTTAGAAACCTGAGAAAAATCTTTGTTTACCTCTGCTTTACAGACTCACTCTCATGAAAATAGTGTTTTTTAATGTCTGCAGAATGGAGGACATATATAAAAAAATTAAGAACAAAATTGCATTCTGGTGGGAAACTTGAAGCACCTCATGATTTGATTCAATTGCGGTTCAGGAAGCAACAATTTGAATATGAAACAATTATAAATGCATCTTAGATTTGCATTTTTTTTTTTTTTTAGAAATGTTTCTCTTTACTTCAAGACAACCAATATTTTTTACTTTTCTCCTCCAAAGTGCATTTTTAAGTAAGGACAAGATCAGTATTCTTGTTTAACTTTTATTGAGAACAGAAAAATTCTGACAGGAAAAATATTCTGTTTGATAATCAAAAATCTTTCACAGCATCAAAACAGAAATTTTCCTTCCCCGAAATAAGATAATGCTATGTTTTATCATTAAAACAGCTTTAAAGAAATGCTCTTTAACTCACAGCAAACTAAATAAATAGTGTCTAGCTAGTCGCGTAATGTGATTTTGCAAATTTGTTGTGTTTCTTACATATTTAATTTTAGTTATGACATAATGAACACCGTGTGAATTTTATCCAATTGACCCTCAACACTTTGAAAGCCAAAACATTTCCAAACGGTCGGTTTAAGTTAAGTCGGGGATGACGAGATCTGGAGGGTCAGCCATGATTGTGTGCTCTACAAAAATGTCAAAATGAAAACTGTTTAGTTCTGCTTGTTATTTCTACTTTAAATATTATACATTTAATTTTATTTTTAATTTTACTTCTATTTTAGATTTAATCCTCATGCTTGTTTTTATGATTTATTAATATTTTGTTTGTTTTGTTTTAGTGTAAAGCACTTTGTGTTATTTTGCATGTGAAGTGCTATATAAATAAAGATGAATTGATTGATCAAATTGTCAATTATCAATTATTTAGAATTAATCAAACAATTCAGAATAAAAAAATAAAAAAACGTATTTCACAATATTACAATAACAATATATATGACAATGCATAAAATATATTTTTAGTTGTTCTCTGAAAAAAATGACAAAAATGTCATTATTTACTTCATTCAGAGTGAATTTAGAGATAATCTTTAAAGTCTGATTTTTTCTTTTTTTCAAAAGATCTTCTGGAGTGGTGCTTGGTAATAGAAATGTCACATTTACTGCCATGAACCCCAAAACCACAAGGTTCAGTCTAGCCCTGCTTGAACCTACAGCACCTCCTGCTGCTCCCTGCCAAAAGCTAGTGGGTATCAAACAGGGAGCAGCAGTGAGGGGCGGTGTTGGTGCGCCGCAGCACAACATTCCTCCTGTCAACGGGTGGGAGCCACATGGAGCTGCAGTCAGAACAGGAGCGAGCGGTGTGAGGGCGGGAAGAACGATTCCAGGGTGGGACGAAGGAGGGCAGAAAGGAGGAGGTGGGCAGGGCTGCCTGGTAATCACTTCTGCGTGGAGCAGAGTGGAGGAGTGGAGGAAGCCTTGCGCTGGTAAGAGGGAGGGAAAGGCAGAGTGAAAGGAGAGGGCTCGCTTGCGTCCTGCCATCACCAGCGTGAGGAAACTTTGTCTCGGTGGATGATGGCGCTCCTGATGCTGCTGCTGCTGCTGTGCTGCTGCTGCGGGCCGTGGTTTCTGACAGGTACAGAATCCTAGAGTGCACAGACCGAGCTTTGGACGTCAGGCTGGAGCCTTGGCACCAACAGGACAAACAGCTTTGCTGCTCTTGGAGTATTTTAAAGGACTAGGTTAATGCAAAGTGACTGCTGCTGTGAGGGCTTAATGCGGTTCACCCTGCCGACCTGTGAAGGAGTGTGCAGAATGTGCTCATAAAAACTACTCAGTCGTCATGACACACTCTTATTTTGAAAGTTTCCTGAAATAAGTCTTCAATCCATCTAGTTTATTGCCTTCTATATCCCTCAAGGGGGGGGTCACATAGTTGCTGGAGCCTATCCTGTCTTGTGTTGGGCAACAATAGTTGACAGTTTCGTCTTTTTCTTTCTGAAGGTGTCCATTGCGAAGAAGACATCAACGAGTGTGCCAGCGATCCCTGCAGGAACGGAGCCACCTGCGAAGACGCAGCCAACTCCTACAAATGCCACTGCCCCAAAGCGGAGGTTGGTCAGGAGCCCTGGGGGGGTCGGGACTGCGACGTCAGACTGGTCGGCTGCCTGCAGCACCGGTGTCAGCACGAGGACAGCTGTGTGCCCGTCCTGAAGGACGATGGAGCACACAGCTACGTGTGCGTGTGCCTGCCTGGCTGGAGCGGAGAGCTCTGCAACACCTCCACCACTTTCTCCTTCGCCTCCGAGGGCTACATCCACCTGCGCCTGCCGGGTTTCAAGAACAGGACCCAACGAGGGGCGGATGAGAAAAGGCCGAGACTCCACGTGCAGCTCCGCTTCAGGACCACTTTACCAGACATGCTGCTGCTCTACAGAGGCGGCGCAGGGATCTTTTTCACTCTGGAGTTAGTCCAAGGCTCCCTCCAGGCTCGGGTGAAGTCAACAAGAACCCTGCAGGTCTCTCATCCTGGCCCGGTCAATGATGGGAGATGGTACCAGGTGTCTTTGGCCGTAGATGAAAGACTGGTCATGACTGTTACAGGCCCGAACTGTGAAAAAGGATGCCAGGTAAAGACTCTGGGTCAGAACCACCTGATCTTTCTCCACCTCAGCTACTTCCAGGAGCTGTATGTTGGAGGAGTGCCACAGGAATACCTGACCAACTCAATGAGCGGGAAGGGATTCATCGGCTGCATGGAAGACCTTGAAGTCGACCACAAACTCCTGCTGCCCCAAGATCTCATCAGGGAGGACAACAAAGACATGAAACTGGGATGCTACAAAAAGGAGTGGTGTGAGGAGGACCCGTGCATGCAGCGGGGACAGTGCGTGGACATGTGGGTCCGTGCCAGCTGCTGGTGCCACCGGCCTTTCTACGGAGAGCGCTGTGAAGGAGGTAACATCTGACATCTCCACCACTCATATTTCTGCTCTGTTTTGAAAGGAAGAATGTGGGGAATGCGCTGCTCGATAAATACCCTTACAGCTAAAGCGAAGGGTGGAGACTTAAACAAACCAAGCTGCTCATTTGGGAGTGTTCAGAGTTTTAATACTAAAAGATTAAACTATTTTTTGTTATTAATATGTAGAGAAACGTGAAATCTGCCGTGTATGAGTCATAAAACAACAACAGCTCTCCATATCAGTTGTGCACTTGGATGATCCGGCCCAATAAAAAAAACAATAACAACAGTGTATTCCAGCAAGTAACACTGTGTAGCTACAGAAACACACTGATAAAAAAATCAACACACTCAACCACAGATTAAAACAGCTAAAGTCCCACTCACTCATCTTTTTGATGGGCTTTTTTTAGTCGAAATAATGATAATAATACAAAAAAAAAACTGTCATTTTCTAGTTTCTGCAGAAGGGCAGTATTTCTTTACAATTTCACTTCTAAGTAGTGGGTGGTACCATTAGCCTGGAGCAACCCCACCGCACTTCCTTTCACACATCCATTTACGTTCTCTCCTGCTGGCTTACAGCCCCTAACATTACCGGTGCAACAAAAATGTCGAACTTTAGCTTAATCTTCATTATATGTCCTCTATCACCAGAAAAATGATTAAATCTACAAAAACACAATTTTTAATTCTTTAATACTGTAATGTTTTGAACAAGATTACCCTTTTTCCTATATTTAATTTAAGTTTTCTCCTAGAAATTTAAAATTGATTTGACCATTTTTTTTCTTGGTTGTTCATTTTAGGTAGCAATAATTAACATAAACACACACAAACGTAGCAAAATAAAATAAGAAATTTGTAAATAATAAAATAAAATGGGATCCAAATGTGATTCTATAGGTTCTCCAGGGTTAAATATATTTACTTTAAAGTTCCACTTTGATATTCTTTAGACCGATTTTAAAAACATCCCCAGTGGTATTTTAATTATCGATAT
>NC_050520.1:33448787-33465424 GCF_002922805.2 Oryzias melastigma | reverse complement strand
ACACAATAAAGTTAAAACAAATGTTATTAAAATTTGAACAAAAGGTAAAAAACAACAGTCAAAATTAAACGAAAAGGCTCTATATAGATATATATGGAAACTTTTGGGCTAAATTTGACCGCTGTTTTTCATATACTGGTTTATATATACATGTATGTATACCTATATCTATATCTAGATATATATATATATCTATATATATACATATTCTAAGGTTTAAAGCTTTCAGGATTTTTTTCGGTAGGATAAACCTGCAGCTACAGTTTACAATATCCTAAAAGCACAAAATCATTTTAAACTAAAGCAGTTTGGTTGACTGCTCTTTAATAAAGTGGCTACAGGCTTTCTAAACTCCTGCTTATATGAAAACACTCCATCTAATTAAATGCAGTTGCTTTGTAAACAAACATATGTGTACTCCCTTTTTTTCTAGACCTAGTTTCTTCCAAATCTCTCCCAGGTTAGTCCCAGTGTGTTAAAACCATATCTAACATTTTTGTCCTTTTTGTCCTAATTCAGAATATCCGTCGTGGACGTTTGGCCATGAGAACACCAGCAGCTACTCCGTCTTTAACATCTCAGAGAGTCACGGTCAAAACTTCACTCTTTCCTTTTTGATGCGCTCCCTCAAACACAGCGGCCTGCTGCTGCAGTTCCAGCGAGAGGAAAAGCCTTATCTGAGCATCTATCTGAAGGAGGGCAGTGTGGCTCTCTACAGCCCTACGGTCTACACCACTCTGCTGTTAGAAGCCAGATCAATCACCGACGGGAGCAATCACTTGGTGACTATAAAGGTTCACAACGGCCATGTGGACTTCCCTAAAGCGGGACATCATCGCGCCTTAGGGAATGTGAGTGTGGAGGCGGGAGATGTGGCCTTTGTTGGAGGGCTCCCTGCAGGCAAGAGCGTGAAGGCCTGGGGTGGACACTTCAAGGGCTGCCTGCAGGACATTCGGCTGGACCACAAACATCTGACTGCAGGCGCTGCTCCAGACGGGCTGGAGGTTTATCAAGGCAGCTCAGAGAACGTGCTGCAAGGATGCCAAAGTGACAACACCTGCAAGGTAAACCAGTTCATCTGATGAACGACCATCATCTCAGTTACATTAGGAAAAACACATGGGCTGAACACAGAAAGAGGATTTTTATCTTTTATGATACATAATAGTGATAGTGCATCTCTAGTTTGAATCCCAGCTGGGTTCTTTCAGTGTGGAGTTTGAATGTTCTCCTTGAGTGGATTTTTTTTTTTCCTTCCACAGTCCAATAGCACACTTCATGGGTTAATTGATGATTCTGAATTGCCTCTAGGTGTGCATGTTAGTGTGCGCCCAGTGGCCCTGCAACAGACTGGCAGCCTGTTCAGGGTGTACCCCTCCTTCACTCAACAATAGCTGGGTTGGCTCCAGTTACCCTGTGACACCAAAAGGCATTCAGTGTGTCTTGAGAATGGATGGATGGCACACAATTTAAATTTGCAGTTATTAGGCTTTATAGTTCAGAATTAAATTTGATTTTGGCTGTTTTGCATTAGTGAAGGGCCATTACATATTCTGTTGACTCTCTTTCTGGACCTCTGGAACTGCAACTTGAATTCCAGCAATTTCTAACACGTGAAGCAGCAGCTTCAGTAAGGCTTTAGCCACATACACCTGTACAAGGGCTGACCCAAATGTGTGGCGCTGTGATGCAGGGGTGGGTCGGTCGACTCCTGATCGGAAGATTGCAGGTTCAATTCCTGCCTTGCTCGCCCATGTGTCAAAGTGTCTTTGGGTAAGACAATAAACCGCACATTGCTTCTGGTGGAAGGTTGGCGCCAGTGTTCAGCAGTGGAGCCACGTAGAAAAAAATAAGAAGAAGCCCCTCCCTGCTTGTCCAATGTTGGTCAGCTGTGAACACCATGGGTAGACAAAACATATCTAGTATGAATGTAGCATAAAAGGTTTGAATGCAGAAGCCTGAATCGTGTATAAAGGTGCCATTACATAGACTTTTCATTGGAACTGGACACTTGAATGCACGTTTCCAAGAACGTAGCATAAAAAGTCGATAGTTATAGTACAGCAAACATATGAAGGTCCTTTTTATGTCTCTGGTGCTTAGATCTGCTCAGCTTAAACTCATTCTAACTCTCTTCTTAAACTCTACACAGTAATTGAAAAGTGTTCAGATTATCAATTCATAGCCACTATTGATTTGATTGGAGCTACTGAATGCTATTTGCTATAATACAAGCAACTGTTAACCCACATGGTGGTATCATTTACTCAGCAACCGCATCGTTAATTCAAACATGCACATAAGGACAGAATCTACTTCATGAACTGGCTTTAAACACGTAGAATAGTGAGGAAGATAGTTGCTCCTTATTGGCTGTTTAAAGGACCTTCAGCTTGACTCTGCTGCTCTACTAACCTTTTTGAACACTGATCTGGTGATAAATCCCTTTCTTCGACACCCTCCTGCTCAATCCTCTCTGCAGCTTCTCCTGCTGACAGGTTTTCCCTGTGTAATCCATCCCCCTGGGTTTGTCTGTTCACAGGTTAAACCCTGCTTCAATGGAGGACAGTGTCTGGTCACGTGGAACGACTTCAGGTGTAACTGCCCTCACAACTTCTCCGGCCAGCGGTGTGAGACGCGTTTGTGGTGCATCGAGAAGCCTTGTGTTGATGGAGTGCACTGCAAGGATCTGCAAGATGGATTTGAATGTGAGTTCTACTCAAAAATAAAGTTTTTAGAGTATTGAGCTTTGTTTAGTGAGCAGTGAATGAACTCAAAATGATTGCTTAAACCTAAACACATTATCGCTTTTACTATTTATTGTACATAATGTCAAAGCCAAAGCAAAGTACAAAATATGTTTATGATAAGTTGATGATACATTAGGGTTATAACTATTGATTTTAACGATTCAATTCAGTTGCTGATCCAACTCATAGTCCATATTGTTTCGTTTTGAACAGTCCAATACACTGACTTAAAATTAATACAGGACATCTTTATACAGAACTTCCACCAGTGTGACTCAGATAAATACCTTGTACTGAACAGGGCAGGTGAAGTTTTCCAGATTCCTTGTATTTCTTCAAGATAATCAAGTGTAAATTAAATATGTGTACAAACAAGTAAACAAGCATTAATTTCAACTCAGTTCATATTTTAATTTCATGAAGTTCAGCTCACTGTTTTTCCACATCAAAATAATCCAGAGGGAACATTATTAGAACATTCTACCACATTGTAGGTCTCTTGTCTTTGTTAAATTCTAAGTGTTTCCTCACATTAGACTGTAATGATGGTTGATTTTGATTTACTGCCATCACTCGTGTGTTGTACACTGGAATGGCACTTAGTCGTTTTTACACTATAGTATAATAAACCTACCATGACTCAATCCAAAGGGTATTTTACAGTATTGATTAACAATTTTCATAATTTTGAAACCTTTTTTATTTTTTTAGTAAAAGTCTATTAATTTAACAACTTGCCTCAGACAGAAGGATCTGGTTGGATCGTAGGACTATAAATGTATTCATTGGTTAAGTAATGATTAATCAATCATTCATTACCATTTGTATATTTATAGAGACAAAAATTTATTGACCTCAGTATTTGTTTGTTTCTGTTCAATCAATTAATCAATCAAATTTTGTTTGTTGAGTGCTTTTCATGCACATTTCTACAGCCCAAAGGGCTTTTCAAGTTGAAAAGAAAACATGATTGAGCAAAAAACCAGAGTAAAAAGCACAAGACAAGGAACAGAAGTAACCACATCATCAGGACATTTAAAATCAGGAAATCAAGAAATCCTAGATTAAAACAATAATTAACATCATTAAAATAGAAAAACATTAAAACATAACAAAAAGTTTAAAAGAAGTAACTTAAAAGCTAAACTAAAAAGGTATGTTTTTAGTTTATTTTAAATAATTTCCACCGATGTAGAGACTCTCAGATCCTCAAACAAGCTATTCCACAGATAAGGACACTGAAAAGAGGCCTTGTCATCGGTTTTTGTTCTAGTTCTAGTCAAGAGGTGTGCAATTTGATCATTTACTATTTAAACTTGGTTTCATGACAAAATCAATTACATCACAACCAGTCCAAGACAGAAGCATTCCAACAGTCTATGTCTAGGACAGCTAAGGCCTTAGTCACAGTTCAGATACCAGCTGTCTGTGGATGAAAAATGGGCCATCCTGTTTAGGGTACGCTAGTGGGTGCACGAAACATCAAAGTCATAGACCACTTGGTGAGCCTGTAGAGTGAAAATGTCCATACAGATGTTTTTCTGTGAGGATGCTGTTCATGTGATAAGTGGGCGCTCCATGTTTACAGCTGAATTCTGAGAAATTGAAAAATGAATTGTGTGGAAGTCCTTATGAATCACCTGCACATACAGTGCAACATCATTTGTGCACAAGCTGACAGTAGTAAGGAGCCAGTACTTGTCCCTTACTAATGGACTAGATAGTGTCATAAGGACACTGTACAATACCTTCACCTCTGCATGACACTTATGTTACCCCAACAAATACTTCACGATACACTTACCACACCCACAACAATAGTACATTTCCTTTTCATGATGATTCCTTTCCACACGAGCCTCAAGGGAACCGTAGCAACACATCTTCAGTGCCTTTAAGATGCAGCTGCACCTCTCTATGACCCTAGCATCCATACTGAACAACCCCTATACCAATGTATGTGACTAAGGATTTAACTGAAGGCTTTTGAGGTACTCACTCTATCTCCCTCCACAGGTTTGGGTGAAGCCACCTTCCAAGACAACTCCCTGCTGTTTTCTGCTGATAGCTCTCTGCAGAGCCCTGTCAACAACATCACCATTGAATTACGCACACGGGATGAGACTGGGATCCTGCTGCGGTCTGATGGCGGGTCGGAAGTCTTCTGCCTGGGCCTACTCAACTCCAGTCTTCTTATCAAACTGGACAGTGGCGCTGGGGCCCCACTGCTGGCCTTCACGAGTGACAGGACGATCGCAGACGGGGCGTGGCACCACATCCTGCTCAGCATGGTGGAGCCTGCACAGCCACTGTCTCGCTGGAGCCTCACAGTGGACGGACAAAGAGCTGGTGTGAGCTTTGAAGCAGGAGGAAACCTCAACTTCCTCAATAGAAGCAACATTTTGCTAGCAGAAAGATTTACCGGATGCTTAGGGGAGGTGAGAGTGGGTGGTGTCTACCTGCCACTGGTGAACGTAACAGGCGCTCCCCAGCAGAGTCAGTTCACTAGACTGGGAGGACATGAGCCAAACATTGGTTGCCAAGGTGCTCCAGTTTGTGACTTGAAACCCTGTCTCAATGATGGCGTCTGCCAGGACCACTTCAATGACTTTAACTGCAGCTGCCCATCAGGATGGGAGGGGGAGCTGTGTGAGGCTCAGACAGATGAATGCTCCTCATCTCCATGTCTCTACGGAAAGTGCAAAGACCTCCTGGCAGACTACCACTGTGACTGTGAGCCTGGATACAAAGGAAAAAACTGTGAGGAAGAGGTGGACAACTGCCTGGAGTTCACCTGCGTCAACGGAGGGCGCTGTGAGGAATCTGCTGGAACTCATAGCTGTTCCTGTCCTCCTGGCTTCAAGGGGAAACGCTGTCAGTGAGTATTACTTCATTTCTATGGGATATTTTGGTGGTTCTTTGTTGTCAATTTACTTTTTGCTCATAGTTTGACATAAAATCTACATAGGATTTAAAATGAAGATCAGTGGACAGATTTTAAATGTTGCAAAACAAGGACTTTAAAGATCATTCTGACAACTGAACAAAAATACATTAAACACCATCAAGTACAAGGCGAGATTTAATGAAAAGACAGGAGAGGTAAAACTAAATTATAGCCAGAAACTGTTATCTTTTTACAAATTACTTTAAGGTATAAAAAAGGGAGCCAAGGCCTACTGTATTTGCACAACAATTTTTGAGTGTTATCAAAATGTCTTATCTACAGTTTAGTTGCATCCGCAGTTACTTTGCTGTTTAAACGGTAACGTAAAGACATCCTGGCAGCACATGGTTAGTTTGTGAACTTCTTAGTAGAGCAAGGATGTGCTTCGAGCAAACCATGTAACTATTCAATCACAGTGAAGCTTCATATCCTCCTTAAGAGGTGTGTGACTTGGAGCATTTGACCGATTAAACCCACAGCAGTGCACCTGTCAGGTAAAAGGTTAATAGGATTTGGTAGTACAGGAAACAGATCTGGTGTCAGAGGTAAAGGCAAACATGAGAAACGCAATGCCTGTAAATGTAATAACAACTTTTGCTAATTAAATAAGCAATCCAAACTGTCTGAATCAGCCATTCCAAAACCGAGTGCCCTAGAAATTTCCCAGAAGTCTTGGAAAAAAACTAGCATGCGGCAATGCTCACTACAATGAATAAAGACCAGACTGCATTGTGAAAAAAACTTGTTTAAATGTAATTTTTTTAATGAACCATCCACATTTTCATCATCAGAACACAGTGGAGTCACAGATAGATGTAGAGAATTCAAAAAGGTCATCAAAAGATGATCAGAGTTGAGCATTGACCAGACCACGTCATGTTCTGTTGAGGATATTTACATCAATACACATCTTTCTACTGGTAGTGCAGCAGGTCTGTTCTAATCTATTTATTGACTGGAAAGTTCTTCTAAATTGTGACACAGTTTATGCTTATGACTATGCTAAAGTATGGTAAATTGAGAACTGCACAAATGAGAACAACACATGTATCCCACTTTTTCCTGGCCATGTTCAAATAAAAAACAAGCACTATAAAAACAGAAGAGATTTGGTTATATGAGATGTTGACCAAATCCTAGAACCTTGTACGATCCACTTGTTCTTTGATGTGTCTGCCTAAAACCCTCATCATTATCTAGTTTGTATTTCATTTTTAATGGTTACTTTAGGTCGTGTGAGGTTATACCAGCCCACTGTCAACAGAGCAATGTTCCCAAAATTCTCTTGACCATAAACTAGACTAATTTTTATCATTTAGCTAATAATTAAACCCTTTAAGTCTGAATCCCGTCAACACGTTGGATGAGAGCCCCTGGGACCAACAAACGTCTCTGCCTGGTGCATTCACTGCAGCTCTGGAAAACACAAGATTTAGCCGAACCCCATAGGTGCCCAACTCAGTCTTTTCCCACCTGTAATTCTTATAGATAGTCAAAACTGTACGAAATACAAACGCCAAACACTAGTGAGCACCAATGCTCACTAGATTGGGACCACAATGTATTTCGTTTACATGGTTTGATATTTAAAAAAATGTGGGTCACTTTATTTTTTATAAATCATCAAAGTTTTCATATAATCAGAACATAATAGATTCAAAACAGTCTTCATGAAATCTTTGTAATAGCCGTTATGCAGAATTTTAAAAGTGAGCATGTGTCTGAATTGCATTGAAATTCAGGGCAGAGGATAGTCCCACACTATTTAGTCTTGGGGTTAGGCAGCAGTGAGAGAATTCAGACATTTACGTTCTGTCAGCATGCATGTCTGCTGCGTATCTGCATGAAACAGTATGCATGTCATACGTCGGTGAGGCCCTTCACTTGATTGGGTTTCTGCAATAATCAATGATGGAGAATGCAGACATTTTTTTTTCTGCACAGACCTCACTGTCACAGGAGTCCAAATCAGCTCCTTGAACTTGCATTTAATTGCATTTTTAATTATGCAGAGATTGCAAAATAACATTGAGTTCAATTAGAAGAAAAGTTATTGACATTTCAGAAAATTGTGTTGTTTTATTTTCAGTAAAAATAAATAAAATAAAAATTTTAGCAATTCAGAATATTTGTCAAGAACACACATTATTACAATTTTAAACATTTCAGTAACTATTTGAAATGTAGAATAGATTCCACATTTTCATACCAAACCTCAACTGATTTTTGTTTTCGATGAGTGGGACAAAAACAAGGCTATGAACCATCTCCTCACCAAGGATGATAAAAGAACAAATGTCCTCAATAATGTGATTACAAAAGTTTACTTTGTTCATCCAACAGGTGGCGTTTCCCTCCAGTTGCATGCGATGCAAACACTAAGTGTTTCAATGACGGAGTTTGTGTTGGAGGCGAATTTGGCGGCAACTGCTCCTGCAAACCTGGATATACAGGCGTCAGGTGAATGAAAGTCTTTGATGTTTTTCTTTAATGGGCTTCTGGTGTTCACACTGGTCTGTCACTGCCCGATTCTAGCGCATGTCTGCCACCTACAGTTGAAAGAAGCTTGGTGCAAAATGTCAAAGTAGTGTAAACCTTGCTCCAGGTTTTTCTTTTGTAGCTCTATTCCAATATACTCTATTTTCCGGAGTATAAGTCGCAGTTTTTTTCATAGTTTATCCGGGGGTGTGACTTATACTCAGGAGCGACTTATTTGTGTTTTTTTTAAGACATAAATAAGCTCATATATTTGTTACTTTCCCAGTAAACAGTAACTCTGCTTGTCCTTTTGCAATTTCATCTTACAACCACTAGAGGGCGCTGCATCTGAGTATAAGTATTTGCTACTGACAGTGGCAAATACTTGCATACTTATTAGTTAAGCTGGGCTTGGTGAATTTGTTCTGAAATGTCAGACGTTTTTCCCACAAGGGCGAGTAATACTCCAAAGCGACTCATATTTGGTTTTCTTCTTCTTGATTAGACATTTTTTCCTCTTGCAACTTATACTCCAGTGCGACTTATATTCCGCAAAATACGGTATGAAAGATTTGGTGTGGTAGAATTCCGACTGGGAAAAGACAGCAACTACTAATTTATCCTCCATAATCAATTTTCAAACGTCTGGCATGTCCGTGAATTAAAAGTTGGACAAAGAAATACATTTATACATTTAAAGACCCAAAACAGTCGTAGAAACTTGTGTAACAACTTGAAAATTTTGACAGGGATCCCACAGAATCTTAAAAGTATTGAATTTTATGAATTTGGAAATAATACCTTAAAAAGTTTTTTTTAAAGTCTTGAATTGTTACATTTGAACCTTAAAAATGTTGCTGTTTGAAACTTCTTAGTTTCACATTTCTTGTCAAATATTTTATTTTTTAACCACAATTATTTTGATCTAATAATGGAAATACACACCAGACATGTCAACCACCAGTTTAAAAAAAAAAAAAGAAGAAGAAGAAGAAAAAAAGCACGCTAAAGCATCACAGCACAGACAACAAGAAGCTGCATTTTGATCATAAAATGAGAAGAAATTAGCAAAATAGGCAAAGAAATTGGTCTCAATTTTTGATATGTATGGCTTTATAAAGGTCCTAAAAAGTCTGAAATTTAACTTCAAAAAACTTGTAGGAACCCTGTTTAAAAACCCAAAATGTGCACATACATGTATTTACAGTCCATAGATCCCTCATTGGAAGTGGTCACTTGAACACACGTTGCAGAATTCATGTAGCTTAAGAGTAGGTATTTGTCTGTGGGAACCAATGCAAAGGGTACAGACCAGCATCCTGTGTGAGCTAAAAGGTTGTTGTGTTGTGCTGTAACACAAACCCTTTGGTCTGTTTCAGGTGTGAGGCAGAAATAGACGAGTGCAGTTCCAATCCTTGCCTGAACGGGGCGACCTGTCAGGATCGATTCAACCACTTCAAGTGTGTTTGTGTCCCGGGCTTTAGTGGAAGACTGTGTGAGAATAATGTAAGTGACACACAAAAACGGTCCACCACATCCAAGTCTCAGACCCAACATTCAAGCCCGCCGTGCAGTCCAGCAACAAGGATCCACTTTGCCGATATTACCAGCTCCAGCCTTCTTATGTAAATCTCCGGGTGCTTTGCACCGCAGGGTTCAGAGTGTTTATCCCTTTATTTCTGCAGATCCTCTCAGGATCAATCACATTAAGAGAAAACCCTTTGTGGCTTTTTTTTTTTGGTTGTTTGTCTCCACAAATGTTTGGTGGTTCAAGTCTGGTCTAATCTGAGATCTTCAAAGAGGCTTTTCTGGAAGTCACATGTTGGGATTTCTGTTACTTCAGTTCGTCTACATTTCCAGAACAAAAGTTAACAAAATATATCAAATGTTTTAATCAGCCTATGCAAAAATGAAAATGTCATTATTTAATGTTGTGTTTTTTAATGTGCTTTGAGCAAAAATGTACCCCCACCACATGTTAAAAAACTTGGACACAACTAGTACAGTTCAAATTGATATCGAATATGTATATATCCAAATACGGGTGTCCTAGTGTTTTCATGACTAGAAATATTGTTTACGTATTGTGTCAAAGTTAAACATTTTATACCCATAATCCTTCTTGCAGAAGGAGGAGCATAGGGAGCGAGTCCCGTGGCTGGCAGTGACCATCCCGCTGACAACCCTGTGTGTGCTCCTGGCCATCCTCATCGTCTTCTTCCTCGTGATGACGGCGCGAAAGAAGCGCCAGTCCGAGGGCACCTACAGCCCCAGCTCCCAGGAGGTGGCCGGCGCCCGTCTGGAAATGGGCAGCGTGCTCAAAGTGCCTCCGGAGGAGAGGCTGATCTGACCCCCAGCAGCCCTGGATCCCCATATCCCACTTTAAATTGCACGTCAAAGGCAGACAGAGCTGTGCGGTGTTGTGTTGCTGCAGAGACGATTTAGGTCAGGGAGGACTCCGACAAGTGTACGGGTGAAGAAAAAACACATCTCAGAGAGTCTGGAGCGTCCCTGGTCCTGCACGAGTAAGTCTTAAATGGAGAGCACAGAACTATTTTGCTCATGAAGAAGGTGACAAAATCTGACCGGGAGGAATATTTTCTGCACCAACAAATTTTCAGGGAGCTGCCTCATTTTATGGGAGACAAAAAAAAAGATCCTGAACAATCTGCTGCACTGAATTTATTTTTGTAAAAGTTTGATTTTGTAAAATGTAGCCTCAAGATCCGTCGGAAGACAAACAGAGGAGGAGCCTTTGATGGATTCAAGGATAGAAGCTGACCAAAAACAGGAATGTGTGGGTGGAAACCTCCAACTTCCCAAAAAAACCAGCTGTAATAGACCTTCAATGTGCACACGGCCGAGCCTCCCATCCCGTACTGTTTTGTGTCTTCATTGTGTTCCGTGTTTGTAAATGTCATGTAAATATAAGTGGGTTATTTTCAAAAGCGGCAATTATGGCCAAAGGAGGTTCTGCCAGCGTCTGTGAGTGTAAAGACTTCCAGCAGCAAAAACGAACATTTGAATGTTGCAAAGGTAAAAGATTTGAGGTATATTTTGTTTCTGGAAGCTGGAGCTAAAAGAAAAAAATGTGCTCTTAGGTTCCAACTTGAAGGCAGGACAAACTTTGAGGGACCTTAACAGACGTGGTTTAAGCGGCTGTGCTAGGTTCAATGCAATCATGTAAATACCAGCGTCAGCTCCACGTATCACTGCACTGGAAAGCAGGGCTGATGGACAAACACAAGAGATGACTCAATCTTATGAGTGTCTTATGTATAGTGAAAATAGATCATTCTAATTTATAGAAGTTTATCGTATTTTTTCATAGAAAATGTTTTCTTGCCAGGAATTCTGCTTTTCTCTTGTTTTAAATCAAATTATTGGTAACTCCTGACTATAGCTGAGCACATGTTCTTGTCCATCATGTGCATCAAAGTTTAAATAAAATGTCCTGTAGCTACTGAGATGCAATTTAATTGGAAAACAATTAATGTTGTTGACAGAAACTTCTATTCTTAGAGTTTGCATTTGAAGTCTGATGCCACTGTATTCATTTGAATTCCTCAAAAGGTCTGGGCCCTCACTTGCCTTTCACTCTGTGCTTACTCACACTGCCAAGGTGACCAAACCACTGAACCGCCGTGCTTTCACGCTTAAAAACAAAGGTGCTTCTCTGACCTGCATGACATCGGATGCACTGCACGGCTTCTTGCCAATAGGAATGTACCACCAGTCACCAAACTGGGAGGTAATTCAGTCAGTATTATCAAATGGAGTGATTTTAAAAGGGAGAAAGGCCGGATCGGGATCCTGTTGTGTGGAATTGTTGCTGAACTTGTGAACGTGGTTTTGACAAACCCAGGTGACTCTGCTCTGCTGACGTACAAATGTTAGAGCAGACAAATCTACTCTCGTTCTTTTTCTTGTTTTTTTTGTTTTGTTTTGTAGGTTGTGTTTGCACTACAGAGTACCTTGATGAGTGAGTGAAAACCATTGACTGTATAAGAGAACTGGACTGAGTAACCCCTCCCCCCTCGTGCTCCAAACAAAAAGTGCCCGCTGGTTCCAAGAAGCCAAAATCCCTTACAATAGAGAAATACTAAGTCATTCTTTTTGTCATTCTTGCTTTGATACATTTTTTAACATGTTAGTTTTTCAAGCTTTAAACCGACCAATCAGATACTTCGATATAAGTAGGTGGTCTCACATCAAGCCCACTTTCAAGTGGTAAGGACTTCCTGCAAGCTAACACCTGTTTACAAATGTCAACTGGTTCCAACATGGCAGCGTTCATCTCGCAAACAAATGGCGACTCAGTTGACTTTATTTTCCTGGAGTTAGAATTAAACCCGTTTTAATGGGTGATGTCACACAAACTCAGTCCGGTTCTCTTATACAGTCAATGGGGAAAGCATGAACTTGATAAAAATGTTGTTTGTAACTTTTAAAGGTTTTATGAAAAAATTTTCAGGACGACTGTTTTTCTCTACAAACCTCCGACCAACTAGTGCTTTCTGTAGAAGACACTACAGATGAAATCTTGTTGTTCCTCAAAAAGATCTACTGTTAATATATAGGAACTTTGCATTACTGAGCACAAGCAAGTTTTTTTTTTTTTTTTTTAATCTGGGCCTTATTCTGGACAAACAGAATGGAAAAGGCCAAAACGTCTCACCTGTGTTTGCTGTCTGTTGAAGCCAATTCCAACATGTTTTTTTTCTTATATCCTTTGTGGCTTGACATATTCTGGATAGTTCAGATTCATTTTCTTTTGTTTACTTGTCATTCATGTGCAAATGAGAAATAAATGAGGAACATAAATAATCAGGAAGGAGTTTTTTTTTTTCCCACGTGTAGCTATTGTAGTCAGTAACAGAAAAACCGTAATGCTTCATCTAAAAAGCAGATGATGTGATTTTGTGTGGCTTCACAAAACCAGTTTGTTCCATGCTGTAGTATTGTTTAGTGGACAGCAGAGGGCACTGCTCTGACATGCATGTGAAAAAAGCATCAAACCAGACACAGAATCGCCAAGACAAGTCATCACTACGACATTATAAAACAAGGTCTTATATTTTTTTTAAAAATGTGTTATCTGTAGGAAAGAAGTTGTCTGTCGGTGAAGATTTCCCTCAGTGAAAACATTTTTGCTGACAGATATTTTTTCTGCAGTTACAAACCAGTTTCACACAAATTTCTTGTTTCAGCTGCAAACTGTTTTACAGACTCACACATCTAAAAAATCTTTTTACAGATGGACAATTTCTCCTCTGCAGATACAAAATCTTTTTGCAGATATAAATCTCTCATTCCAGGTACAAAACTGTTTTTTATGGTTGGACAGATTTTTCTACAGTTAGTAAATGTGTCTATTAAAATTTCGGCACATTCCATCAGAGCTCGCCACAGTGAATCACCTCTCACTTACTCGCACAGGAGGTTTGACAAAAAGCTCTACGCTAGATGCCCTTCCTGACACAACCCTGGGGACCCGCACACGCACATACACACACATACACAAACACACTTCGGATCCTCTGTGCCCTATCCCACCCCTGGTGGGGGGAACAGGGCCCTCAGCATTGGCGGCAGTGTCCCTTATTGGGTACTGGCCTCCTGGACCCGGCGGCCCTCTCTACACACAGGGAGGGATCCTTGGAAAGACCATAAGCTGGGGCTCACATCACATCTGAGCCTAGGGGTGTCCGTGTCCCTGTGGTGCCGGTTCTGGTCCTTGCCCTCGGATGCTGGGCCTCTCCAAATTCCAACAGTGGAGAAGCCCGCTTGGCCCATGTTTACCACACTCATGGGGGACCCTGACTTCTCTCCTGATGAGCATGGGGGCGGTGGTGGCCCCTGCCTTGCTCTCCACTGGGGCGGGGTGGTTGTCTGGAGGATGGGGCGGGTCTCCCTTGGGGGGGGCCTGGTTCGTGCCTGGAGTTGGGGTTGGGAGATGCCCAGAACTCCTGTTTTTGTTCAGTCTCGGTGGAGCTCAGTGCTCGCCCTCATCTTAGGCGCCTTACCTGCCCTGCCTGCAGCCGCCTGGTCTCACCAACGATCCTGGAGAGGTGCATGTTAAACACGCCGTGCAAACAGTCCTGTCCACAAACCAGAATCAAATTTCTAGTGAGCTGCTGTTGCTCTGCAGAAAATATGTCTCCATAAAGGACACAGGGTTTTTGATTTTAGCTAATAATTGCATGATCATAGTTAAAAGACCACTGGGAACGATTTAGAACAAGGAAAAAATATATAGTTGGAGTTGGATTTTAAGATAAGCACAGCACAAAAACATGCTCACAAGTCAACTAAACTCTTTAAATCACTAAATCCGTTCAATTTTTCATAATTTGTGTCGCTTTGGAACAATTCTCCCAAGCTCAGTGTCATAGTCCGTGTCTGTATTCCCACCCTAATCCCTAACTACTAAAAAACTATATAGTACTGCACTATCTAGTGCCCTGGACTTTAAAAGCAATTCGGACACCATTCTCACCACTTTCCTTTAGTTGTTCTAAACACTGGATAAGATGTCACCGATTTCACAAAGTGAAAATCTAATCAATACAAACATTTAACACCATCTATTTGTGATTTCATTGTGTTCTGATGATGGAAATGTGAATGGTTTATTAAAAAACTGTTGTTAGATTAAATTGTTAGACCGCAATGCATTGTGGTCTATATTCACTAGTGAAGTGAACTTTGATGCAAGCTAGTTTTTTGCAAAGACTTCAAGGAAAAGTTTTAGTGCATTCAATTTTGGAATGGTAGATTCGGACAGAACTACAATAGAGTGACCGAGAACAACAAAAAAAAGTAATGGCAAACAAAAAAGAAAACTGGAAAAAAATCCAAACAAAAAGCAATTGCAGCAAAAATAAAAAAGGTAATTGCGAACAAAAAAACAATGCAAACATGTTTAATGTTAGCTTCGGCTAACAAGGAGAAACATAGTGTACAGACAGTCCACTAACGAGAGGATAATCAAGTTCTGTGATCGACACAGAGAGAGGAGTCAAATATTTTACGTCTGTACACTATGTTTCTCTGCGTTAGCCAAAGGTAACAACAAACCGCCATCCTCCAATTTACCTTCAAACCTGGGGTAACATGGGCTGATCAAATAACATATTTAAATGGTGACATTGAACAAGTACATCTTCTCTTGCTTTCTTGATTGTTTTCCAATTCGTACTGCTCTTCTCCTCCTCCCGCAATCACTTTACATTTATTTATTTTTGCCGTGATCACTTTTTTGTTTACAGTTACAACTGTCATGGCTTTGTTGTTTGCATATATATATTTATTTTCATTTTTGCATGGTTTCTTTTTTGTTTGCTGTTACTTTTCTTCCCTTGCGATGGCGGCTCTTGGCCACCGTGCTACAAAATGGCGATCGCACTATGTAAGGGAAGGAATTCGGACATAGAAACAGACATGGGCGGCGCTCCTTCTTCTGTGTTTCTGTCAGTAGCAAATACCGATACACACCCATATGCAGTGTCCTCTAGTGGCCATCATTGGAAAAATAAGAAACACATGAGAATATTTATTCATTTTCTTTTTAAATCTTTTAAACATGACATATATTGTGAGAAATTCTTCTTTTTTTTAATCTAACTATGGTTATGCTTGCAGTTGGTTTTTACTTCCATAGATCATAGGAAGCTGTCTGTGTACTCCAGACTCTAAAGTTACATTTTATTATGGTAATTTTTGTCTTCAGAGAAGAGTACAAGGCACCTCTTTTCACCCTGGCTCCTGCACCTCCACTTATCTGCTCCTCTCTCTGCCAGACTGAATGGGTGGCTGGCAAGTGACAGGGCTGACAGACGAGTCCTGTTCCCGGGTTAGTATCGTGTTGGTGGGGAGCAAAGCCTCCCGGCGATGTCAGCCATCCCGCTGCCAGGCTTGAGGTCTAATGAGGGAGACTGCCGCACCTCGGCTCTTCCCTCCCCAGTGTCAGGCATTACCCGACAAATCAGCAGTGCGTCGCAGGCTCACCACAAATGATATGTTGACAAATGCAGATATTTCACTTTTAATTGACACTAAAAGACAGAGATGATCCGGCTGCCAGAGCTTCTGAGGGGAAAAAGACCAGACAAGATGCGGGAAAGAATGGAGAGAGCAGCACAGTGGACGGGGGGGGCAGCATTCAAGAGAGAAGATGTTGGATTGGGCCTTGGGAGAGGTTTAATATTTGCACAGGGTGTTATCTTTGTTCTGTTTCATGTGCTTTAGCTAAAAAACGGAAGAACTGAATGGTGAGATGAAAAGGCTGTTCTTCTGAGACCGGTCAGGTGACTATAACTGGACTATAAAGCATTGCTGGAGTCAAAAAGCAGTGATTTACTCTAAAATTATTACTATTACATTTACAGTCTACTGTATTTAGATTGATGTTGGGAGTGACTGATTTTATATTTGATATAAAAAGAAGAAAACTTTTGTCT
>NC_050520.1:33437243-33448765 GCF_002922805.2 Oryzias melastigma | reverse complement strand
TCAAATTCCAATGGAGCGCTTTTTTTTTTTCCTCTTTTATCAAATGTATGAAAATTTTCCAAAACAGACTGCTACAAAAATGGAAAATTAAACAAAATAGAAGGAAAAATCTCTATGAATTTAAACAAAATCAACCAAGTAAATCAAAGGAAGCTAATTGTTTGGATAAACCATGTGAGCTTAGCATGTAGCCTGGAGTGATTGTGGTGTCAAGAAAAACAAATCTAATCGCGATCGCAACACTCACCGGTGAGGTGATCAATGGGTATCTAAGGAGATTTGAACTGGCAGGTTTGCCAGTTATCAGGTTTGCCGGTTCTGGTCAAATGCTAACCACAGCAGCAACAGCAGTAGCAGTAACAGCTGACAGCAGGCAGCATGTGGCAGGAAGCAGGAAGTAAGCAGCAGGAAGCAGGAAGTGCATCCATCAACTTGGAGCTTAAATAGTGTTGTGACCCTCCACAATAAAAGCATGGCCAGGTGTTTCAGATTGCCTTGATGGTACTGGCTACAAAAGCATTGCTGGAGTCAAAAAGCAGTGATTTACTCTAAAATTGTGACTATTACATTTACAGTCTACTGTATTTAGATTGATGTTGGGAGTGACTGATTTTATATTTGATATAAAAAGAAGAAAACTTTTGTCTTTTTTTCTGAAGGGGTGGAGTTTCTTCCTGGATTCTTTTCCCTGGGGACTCTAGGAAATCCTCACTGTCTTTTTTTTCTGTCATGCTGTCTGGTGTGGGCTCTCTGTGTGTAAGGGGGGGATCCATGGTTCACACCTTACATTTGGCATTGTCATGGTGCATTTTAGTACACACCTGGAGACACCTGTCTGCTCACCTCTGCACAAACGCAGAGGTTTGAATGCATGAAAACATGCCTGATGTTTGGAATCTGTGTTTGTCAGTGATGTTCAAACCACTTCCAACCTGCAGTATATCACAGACGACATCTTAATGTTTTTAGATTAATCCCTTACTTTATAACATTTCTATAATGTTTTACATAACTTCTCTTCTAGCTGTAAGTTGTAAAATTTGCAAAAGTATAACATTAAATCTGGTGACCTGTCCAGCAGTTGGTGGGACAGGCTCTGGCATACGCGTGACCCCTAAAGGGATACGGCGTGCTCAGATAATGGACGGAAGGGCTTTGTGATGTACAGGATGGGAAGAACGGTGTTGGAAAATGATCAAAAGAAGGGTTGTTTTATTTACCCAAAAACAACAAATTGTTTTTAAGAAAGTTATAAAGTTGGGTCCATAAAAGAGGTCAACTGAATATTTCTCAGATGAAGATACTCAACAGCAAACACAAACTTCAACAGAATTAAACTGGCTTAGTACGGAAAATAACCAAAATGACCTGAAGACAAGACACTTCAGGGAGCTTACTGGCCTATAAACATTAGAGGTAGGACAAAATATTGGTACGGCGAACTATCGCGATTACTGTTCGTTAAAGATAAGTGCATGACATTTTAATAAAAAGGAGGGGCCAGGCTCAAGGATGACATTGTGAAATTGGTGGGACCGACGAGGAGTGAAAGGCGGAGCCTCACAGATTGAGTCGCTTTATTAAAATGACTCTTATTACATAAATCATTTGTTTTTTAGTGATCCAAAGGTACAAACTTTAACTTTATTTTTGTTAAAAAAAAAAAAATCAGGTAAATTCCTCTTTTATTTTTCTTTCACAGTCATGGAAGGGACTCCAATAATTTTTTTCCTTTTCTGATGTTTTAAATTACATCATTTAAATAAAAATACTTTTTTTGTGTGCTGTCTGTATAGCCACTAAATTGTTTTCCATAAATATTGAAAAATGTACCATAATTTAGCTGTTTTTGTCTAAATAAGTATATTTTGTAAGCTTATTTAACCTATTTGTAAAATATCAACTTTGCTTTATTTCTAAAAACCCATGGAGCATATTGTAAAACTATTTAAAATTTTATTTTTTGACAACTTTTTCCTTTTTTTATTCATACAGCTTCATCTTTTTCAAACTATTTGCAGATAATCAAACATTTGATAAAGGCATAATTATCATCATCTGGATCATTTTTGTTTTGGAATTTGGAACCTGTTGCTAATGTAATTAAAATCATGTTATTTTTAAAATAATTTTAGATTTCTCAAACTGAGTCAAAAAATATTTTGCTTTTGTTCCTTAAATTTCTGTTAGGGTGGAATACATCAGCGCAGGCTCCAAAATCCTCCACCATTCAGCTGCTTTTTGAAAGTGCTGCCCGCTCCACCCCTGCTGTGGTGGATACGGCGTCAGGCTTTGTGCATATAAAAAAGGACCATGCATATTGAAACCACAGCAGGTCTGATACCGCCTACTTTCATAATCCATATTCCTTTAAAGTCGTAAGAACAAAAAGCCTCCTGGTGCTCAGCTTCAGCTTTCATCACAATACCTTCCCTACTGCTGCCTTGTGTGGACCGGAGAAGACCGGGTCGGCACCAAGTCAGAAAACTGTGTGGCCCATAGAGCATTGATAGAAATACCAGGTATAATCCATTTACAACCACTGATACTTTTATTTCTGATTGAACCAATAAACTGATAGAGGAAAAAGCACTTTAACATTAAAACAGGAGAGACATGCATTTATTGACACGTCTTTTCTGCAACATGCAAATTCTAACTACAGATGCATTTCTTATCCTGAAAATAATGTTTGGAGAGTTCTATTAAAGCACTCATGAGCGGAACAAAACTAAGTAAAAAAGAAAGTACATTCCACATGCTCCACTCCCAGATTGTGGAAGTAGTTTTTTAGGAAACTTCCTTATGAGAGGAAAGAACACAATAGGAAGTGTTGTAGAAATAAAACTAGAGTCTAGAGTCTAATTATTCCTGAATGTTCTGAATTTATTCTCCTTTTCTGGAAACCAGAGGCGGATTCTATATGACATTTATTTGAGTAACTTAATGGAAAGTTTTTGTCTACAGAACTGGAATAGGTATACAGCATCATACTTGTACTTTTACTAGACAATGAAAAGCAGTACTTTTACTTGTATTCCATTAAATAGTTTATTTATTTTTGGATAATGTGTTTATTTCATTCTAGAGATGAACAATATTTTTCAGTAGCTGTCAGTGGTAGAAGGCATTTCAATTTCTAACAGTGTTTTATAACCAATATGTTCACCATAAGCAGAAAACTGTCACACCACCGACATGATTTTCATTGGATTGGGTCTCTAATGATGACATATTTATATTTTGATGCAATGAGGTGCAAACAGAAAATAGGAGAAGAACAAAGTTTTATCCTTAATACAAATATGACTGAGGGGCATCTGAGGTCATCTGGGACATTTTCTTACCTGTTCTCCTTGAAGAGAAAGACTGAAACTATAAAACCAGGGTCATTTCGAGTAGAATCTAGTGCAAATCTAGTAGAAAACCTATCCATCTCTGAAAAAAACTTACCTCATGTCTGAAATAAACTAGTGATGCTGACAATAATACTTAAGTTTTATGTCTGTTCAGCAGCTGCACTGGATTGGTTTGTTCTTTTCAACATGGCTTTCAGTGACATCTTGTGGTTAAAAAGGAAAACAGCAAAACATGTCTTATTTTTTTGGAGAGTGATGATTGGTCACAAACACATCCACATTAAGAGATGACCTGAGTCCTTTATTTTTGTGGTCTTTCTGCAGCACAACAGTACCTGTTTTTGGAAATTGACAGATGTTTTAGCAAAGACCTTCCACATGTCCTGGGATGGAAAGCTGTTTTCCTGTATTAAGGATTGGGTTTGATTACTCTCATGGGTAAAGATTCAGATATTTTAAAGTAATGTTTTTTTGGTTTTTTTTGGCTCCACTGATAATTGTTATTTTGATGATTTGTTTAGTGCTGGTGACAGTATTGTGCTTTAGATATTAAAAAATACACAGAACTTCCATGAACTCCTTCAGTTTGTTCCACTTATCGATGTAAGATGCCAGAGAGAGTCATGGGTCAACTAACCCTCCTCAACTCTGATATCGCACACATTAGAGGACTAACACAATTAGTCCTATTAGAAGATTTAGATAAAACTTCTACCCCACAGAGTTTCCTTAGATGGAGAATGACTATTATGTAAGATTTTTGACATATTTTTTTTATTGGTGTAAAAACTGTCTCCTCCAGATGGCAGTGTCCTCTGTTGTTACAGTATTCTCTTATAATCTTTGAGGAACACTTGATATTTTGGGGTTTGCAGTGACATCAGGAATGGAAAAGGGAAAAATCCATGCCTTGACAGATTCACAAATCCACCAATGACTGTTTATTACAAGGAACAAAAGGATATTTATGGTTATGTAAACCAACGTGTGGTATGAAAAAGGAAAAGAGTACTTGTGTGCTTTCAGGCTTTTTTTAGAAACTCTTTTAGACAAACAGACCTCCCAGGGACTTGAACTATGGCTGCTGTAATTTCTGTTATTTGCCAAATCTTTCACTCAAGTGGTTTTAGTTCAGTTGATGGGTTTAGAATAGTTCTTCAATTTAGCTTTGATTAGAAAGAAACCTCTTTTGACTCAAATTTGCTGTTTGATGGTTGTCCAAAAATGTGTTCATAAACCTTCCGTTCAGCTAAGATTGGAAGGAGCTACCATCAAAGTTTTCAGCTTCATCGCTACATGGAAGCATTATATCTCAGTGACACTTAGAAGACACGGATGATGTTGAAATATCAGGGTTTTTTATTTTAAATAGTTCCATAAAAGCATCAGTAATCATGTCTCCACATCTGGGTTCATGAGATCATTCAGAGATTCTCTGAGTACGGTGAGCTTCACCATCTACTGCAGAAGCTGCAACTGAATGATGGATGCTTTCAGCGGTACTTCCGTCTCTCTGTGACCCAGTTTGATAACTTGCTGTCCTGAATTTGTCCAAGGAGGAAAAAAAAGTAAAAATAAAATTAGAGAAATGTTTTAATGTTGTCTCAGTGCGAATAAGAAAAATATAAAGATCAGGACAAAGTCGATCAGATTCTTCTCAATGTTGGTTCTGGATTCGACCCATGAATCAACATCATAAATCCGCAAATGGGTCAAACCCAAGTCCCTGATTGGATGACGTGACTCAAATTTTCACCAACGATGACATATTTGAACTCTGGAAAGATCGGATTGCAACGCCCAGAACACGCTGCAAGATCTCTGATCTTGTCTGTACATTGACTTAAAACATTAAAACATTAAATATACTTTTTTTTACCGTTGACCCAAATAGGACTTTAAATGTGCCGTCTGTTGGTCCTTGCCACGTTTTTGACAATGTAAAATAAACTTGTTTAATTCCTGAAAATATCATCAAAAACCATCTGTGTACTTCCCCCTACAGGTTGAAATGTCATATTACAGTTGAAGTTTGTGATTTGTCACCTGATGTATGTCCCATGTTATTTCAGATGTTCCTTGTTATCATACTCTGAGCTCCAGTATAAAAGCTCCGCCTATCTTTTAATCTGTAACTGTTAACACATTGTTAATGTGTTAGCTTTAGCATGGCTCTCTTTAGCATGGCTCTCTTTAGCATGGTTTGCAGGTGTTTTGCCTTCGGTTGTAGAAAATCTAGTGGCTTGTACAACTTTCCAGTTGTCTTGGAAGCTAGACAGCAGTGGTTGAGTGCAAATGACATTGAATTAAGCAAACTCCTTCCTGGTGATGGGATTTGGAACAAATATTTCACTCAGGATTGTTAGCTTAATAAGGTTACCCTTTAGCATTGAAACTGGACAGTCCTGATGATCATGTTCAGTGTGAACTCAGCTTTAGACTGCAGTCCATGAGCTTATCATTTTAAAGGTTTGTGTCTGTTGTGACATCAGTATTTCTAGTTAGTCCTCTCTTTGTCTTCTCCAGCTAACCTCTCCATCAGGATGGGAAGTCAAACTCATTGTTTTCAGCTTTCCATGTGGTCATTAGAGTGTGTGTGAGCTGTCTGCATGTGTGTGTGTTCATCTTTTTCTCACAGGAGTGGTAGAAGGCAGATCAACAGGGCAATGAAACACAGAAGAAAGAACCAAAACTTTAAAAAGCACAATCATGCAGATGTGTTTGTCACTCTGACAGTATGTCTCAATTAAGGCCCGAAAAGCTGAGCTGAGCTGCCAGCTTCCTGTGACCCCAACCCCCAGCTCCAACGCACAGACAAACACGGCGTTGAAACAGCACGGAGGAAAATTGGAAAGAACAAAGACGGAGGAAAAAACTGAAAAAAAAAGCAAACAGGAAGACGACTTTAGATTTGACAGCGGGTGAAGTTTAAGAGTGTGGGACTGCACGCTAAATTGACAACTAGAAGAAACCGTCTCGGCGGGACTGACACCGCGGGACTGGCTGGAGCTGCTGTTTGTACTGATTCCAGTGGTTCCCATAATGGGAGCAATAATGGCAAACAGTGAAAACTCACATCCCTGTCATTGTATCTGACAACACACACACAAGGCTGATGTAAAATAAATCACCCAATAGGCTCATGCACGTGCAGCAATGAACATTTTAAAGTATGATACAGTTTGCAGCTGTGTTCAACTCCACAAGGAAAGCCCATATTAAACACTGATGAAACACACTCGCTTTATTGCTGTGAGGATCTGCATATGCACAGCCAGACGTCTTCTGTCTTTGGCCCAGCTGTGGCAAAGAGCCAGCTGATGGTGAAGAGTGATGAAGGCTGCTGTGTCAGTGGCTGGCTTGGTAGGCGCTTAATTAATCTCCAGATAGACAAAGAAGAGAAAGTGTGTGTTTATGTGAGAAAACGGGGGAGCAGAAAAGAGCGAGTGCACAAAAACAGGGACAGGTAGTGTCAGTGAAACTCATGAAAAGCTTGTCTGTCTTTCTGTCAGCTGTTAGAACACAAACGTCCCATAACAGGAGACTATAAAAACGTTGAAGAGCTGAATGTCTAGATGTCATCTTCGTCATTGATGAGGATTGCTGAACTTCCATTCCTAGAAAACAGGAGGACAGTTAAAAGCGCTGCCTTTGCATGGCAGATTAATGGGTGTAGGTGGAGTTGTGTTGAAGAATAGGATGAGGGTGAAAATAACTTGTAATTGACATTAGTTTTAACAATAACCCCTATTGTACAAGTTCCTTCCAAACTTCTATAACATTCGGGTTCTGAACACATTTTCAGTTCAATTCACAAATAAATTTCAAAGGGTTCACATACTTTTTCTTGCAACTGTACCTTCTGTTTGACTCCTGCTGAAGTGACTTAAGTGTGAAATATATTGTGAAGTCTTTTAGATTTAGATGAAGGCAGAAAATGGTGTAGGAGTGTTACTACCATATTTTTTAGAGTATAAGTAATATTTTTTACAGAGTTTGTCTGGGATGTGACTGTGATTTAAAAAATGAAACAGGCATGTGTTTGTAATTTTTCCAGAAACAACCACTGGATACGCCGACCTCTATTAAGTTGTTCAAAAGGACACATTGAGGACTAAGAATTCAACAGATTTAGTGATTTTATGTGATATAAAGACTTTAGTTGACTTGTTAGCATGTGTGTTCCAACTACCGGGGAATCACACTCCTCAGCCTTCCTGGGAAAGTCAATGCCAGGGTACTGGAGAGGAGAGTCCGTCCGATAGTCGAACCTCAGATTCAAGAACAACAGTGCGGTTTCCGTCCTGGTTGTGGAACAGTGGACCAGCTCTACACCCTCTCCAGGGTGCTGGAGGGTTCGTGGGAGTCATCCAGTCCATATGTGTTTTGTAGATTTGGAGAAGGCGTTCGACCGCGTCCCCCGTGGTGTCCTGTGGAGGGTGCTCTGGGAGTATGGGGTCCGGGAAGCCTTACTCAGGGCTGTCCAGTCTCTGTACAACCGGAGCAGGAGCTTGGTTCGCATAACCGGCAGTAAGTCAGATCTGTTCCCGGTGCATGTTGGACTCCGGCAGGACTGCCCTTTATCACCGGTTCTGTTTATAGTCTTTATGGACAGAATTTCTAGGCGCAGTCAGGGGCCGGAGGGGATCTGGTTTGGGGACCACAGGATTTCCTCTCTGCTCTTTGCAGATGATGTTGTTCTGTTGGCTTCATCGAGCCAGGACCTCCAACATGTATTGGAGCGGTTTGCAGCCGAGTGTGAAGTGACTGGGATGAGGGTCAGCACCGCTAAGTCTGAGGCCATGGTTCTCGACCGGAGAAAGGTAGTTTGTCCTCTCTCGGTGGGTGGAGTGCTCCTGCCTCAGGTGGAGGAGTTTAAATATCTTGGGGTCTTGTTCACGAGTGATGGAAGATCGGAGCGTGAGATCGACAGGCGGATTGGAGCGGCGTCCGGCATTTTACGGTCCCTGCGCCGGTCCGTTGTGGTGAAAAGAGAGCTGAGCCAGAAAGCGGAGCTTTCGAATTACGTTCCAATACTCACCTATGGTCATGAGCTCTGGGTCATGACCGAAAGAACGAGATCCCGACTACAAGCGGCTGAAATGAGTTTCCTCCGGAGGGTGGCTGGGCGCTCCCTTAGAGATAGGGTGAGAAGCTATGTCATCCCAAGGGAGCTCGGAGTAGAGCCACTTCTCCTCTGCATCGAGAGGAGCCAGTTGAAGTGGCTCGGGCATCTGATCCGGATGCCTCCTGGACGCCTCACTAGAGAGGTGTTCCGGACATGTCCCACTAGGCGGAAGCCCCGGGGAAGACCCAGGGCACGCTGGAGAGACTATGTTTCTCGGCTGGCCTGGGAACGCCTCGGGGTTCCCCCAGAGGAGCTGGAGGAAGTGGCCGGGGAGAGGGAAGTCTGGGCATCTTTGCTTGGACTGCTGCCCCCGCGACCCGGTCCAGGATGAGCGGAAGAAGATGGATGAATGGATGGATGGATGTTAGCATGTTTTTCATGTTGTAGTTATCAAATATTTGTTCATATACTAAATTCCTCCTATGTTTCATAAAGCTACATGAGGATCAATGTGTTGCAGTGGTGAAGGGTGCAGATATTCAGTCTATTATTGTAATCTATTCCATGCTTGTTATTTACCTTTCGATATAAAATGTCCAGTATTGTTCCAGTATTGTTCCAATATTTTGTTTAATACATTTGTCCCAAAAGTGCAACATAGACGTCAGTGTGGCTTACATAGAACTTTTTGGTCTTAAAGGGGCCATACCATGATTTTCTTTAGTCTTTCAGAGTAAACTGTATCCTTTTAAATGATCATATATTATTAAATAAAAAACAAATTATTTATGAAATATGAATTATTTTTGTTGACTCCTTTCACACCAAGAAGTAAAATGACTCGATCTATGAGGCACAGTTTTTCGCTTCATTTCATGACGTCAACCAGATGAACATTTCAGCATTTATTGAAATAAAGACATATAGTCTCTGTCTCAAAAATCCTCTTCACTTTCATTCGGATCCAATTACCTTTCTCCCAATTCATCGATCGCCTTTTCCCCCAGGAAATAGTCTTCTCCCTTTCTCCTACCGTCTTCCCAATATCCCCCGTTTGTTTGCGCCAATCCTCGGACATGTTTAGAATCCATCCTAACATGACATGGAGATTCCTCACCAGCCCATATGGTCCAATGCCACCGCCTGAAGTTTGAACACTAAACCGAATGAGCGTTTCTTGGCCAGCTGCATGTGGCGGTTCTCATTCTGTGACATCAGCGCGTGAGGACCTGCTCGTTTTTGTGGGTATGGGAGGAGCTGTTGTTGAGAGCACAGGTTTTTAGAGGATTATTCAGAAATGCGTGAACGAATCAAAATACTGATTTGGGGCTGTGAACTTTGTAAAACAATAAAAATCTCAAAAAGTTGATTTTTCATTGTATGGCCCCTTTAATTCCACTTGCTGGTCTTGGGTCACAAGCCAGACCAAGAGCGGTTCAAAACCCCGTCATAAGAAATTCAGACAAAGATTCCGTTATGTTGCTCACATAAACAACACCGGAACCCCACCCTGGAACCAGGCCTGGGGTTGGGGCTGGTGATCAGGGCTTCTCCTGTGAGTCTTGGTTGGGTTCAGGCTGAAGGAATGGCGTGGGATAACTCTCCCACCACCTGCAGGAGAACTCAAAAAGGGCGATGTGGTTTGGGTGGCAGTTGAAGGCACGTGGCCCAAACCCTGGTCATGTAAGTTGACTTTTGAGACATGAAACGTCACCTCTCTTGGAGGGAAAAAGTCTGAGCTTGAGTGAGAGGTTGAGAGACACCATTTAGATATTGTTGGGCTCACCTCCACGCACAGCCTGGAGTCTGAAACTCGAGAGGGGTTGGACTCTCTACCATTCTGAAGTTGCCATGATGAGAGGAAGCAGGCTGGGGTGGGCTGAGACCACTGTCCTGTCAAGTGTAGTTCAAACAGGTGGACGAGAGGGTCATGTGCCTTCACCTTCAGGTGTGAAGTTTCAACGGTGTTTTCAGCCTAAGGGCTGAGCGACAGATCAGAGTACCAAGCCTTCTTGGTGTCTCTTGGAGGGGTACTGGAAAGTCCCCCAACGGAGGATTCCATCGTCCTCCTGGCAGACTTTAACACCCACGTGGGCAATGACAGTGGCACCTGGAGGGGCGTGATTGGTAGGAATGTCCTCCTTGATCTCAACCCAAGCAGGGTTTTGTTGTTAGACTTCTGTACTCATCCTAACTTGTCCATAACAAACATCATGTTTGAGCACAAAGGTGTCCGCCAACACACATGGCATCAGACACCCAAGGCATAAGATTAAGGATCAACTTTGCAGTCTTTGCAGGCGACGTTTTGGCCGTGTGTCTTGGACACTCAGGTAAAGAGAGGGACAGAACAGTCCATTGATCACTACCTGGTGGTGAGTTGGATTCGCTGGCGGGGGAGGAAACCAGAATAACTTGGTAGACCTTTGGGAAAGCATCAATAATGCTTTTTTTTCTTTAGCTTATGTCGTAATTTTAAGTTTTCTGTTTCCTCCTGTCACGTCAGGTCCTTGTTTTTAATTATCCGCAGCTTTAACAGAAAAGGGTCTGTTAAGACTATACTGTTCATCATTGTTATTTCTGCTGTTTTTTCCTTTGTTTGTTTTTTTTTTTTTCAGGATTTTAGGACATTATGACTGAGGTAATCATTTTTGTTTGAAGATATATTTTTGTTAAGATGAGTTTCCACGGGCACATCTGTTATTTGAATTTGGGCTTCATCTCCATCATCCCTGGAGACAAGTTATAAATAAGAAGAAACAGATTCTTTGGTCAGAACACCAGCAAAAATATATCAATATGACACTTTTTTTGATAGAAGATACAATTCAAATGATTTTGTAAACTTCATTGTGCAATTAAACCAAACTCTTCTTGGACATTTTTCCGACTAACATGTCGGTCATTCCAGAGATGACTGGATTCAAATGTGACTCAACATGCTTAGTGTCATCACACGTGATCTGTTTGTGATTTAGAGTGCACTCTATTGTGATCACATGTATTTATGTGTGTCATTGTGCAACAAGCATGGGCTTGCATGTGGGTGAGGCTGTGCTTACCTGTACACGGTGGATGTGTTTGAGGTCCCCTGC